>NC_074727.1:23401841-23561841 GCF_947242115.1 Biomphalaria glabrata
TGATAGGATCATAGTGTATTGAGAAAGTGATAGGATCATAGTGTATTGAGAAAGTGATAGGATCATAGTGTATTGAGAAAGTGATAGGATCATAGTGTAGTGAGAAAGTGATAGGATCATAGTGTATTGAGAAAGTGATAGGATCATAGTGTATTGAGAAAGTGATAGGATCATAGTGTATTGAGAAAGTGATAGGATCATAGTGTATTGAGAAAGTGATAGGATCATAGTGTATTGAGAAAGTGATAGGATCATAGTGTATTGAGAAAGTGATAGGATCATAGTGTATTGAGAAAGTGATAGGATCATAGTGTATTGAGAAAGTGATAGGATCATAGTGTAGTGAGAAAGTGATAGGATCATAGTGTATTGAGAAAGTGATAGGATCATAGTGTATTGAGAAAGTGATAGGATCATAGTGTATTGAGAAAGTGATAGGATCATAGTGTAGTGAGAAAGTGATAGGATCATAGTGTAGTGAGAAAGTGATAGGATCATAGTGTAGTGAGAAAGTGATAGGATCATAGTGTATTGAGAAAGTGATAGGATCATAGTGTATTGAGAAAGTGATAGGATCATAGTGTATTGAGAAAGTGATAGGATCATAGTGTATTGAGAAAGTGATAGGATCATAGTGTAGTGAGAAAGTGATAGGATCATAGTGTATTGAGAAAGTGATAGGATCATAGTGTATTGAGAAAGTGATAGGATCATAGTGTATTGAGAAAGTGATAGGATCATAGTGTAGTGAGAAAGTGATAGGATCATAGTGTAGTGAGAAAGTGATAGGATCATAGTGTAGTGAGAAAGTGATAGGATCATAGTGTAGTGAGAAAGTGATAGGATCATAGTGTAGTGAGAAAGTGATAGGATCATAGTGTAGTGAGAAAGTGATAGGATCATAGTGTAGTGAGAAAGTGATAGGATCATAGTGTAGTGAGAAAGTGATAGGATCATAGTGTAGTGAGAAAGTGATAGGATCATAGTGTAGTGAGAAAGTGATAGGATCATAGTGTAGTGAGAAAGTGATAGGATCATAGTGTAGTGAGAAAGTGATAGGATCATAGTGTATTGAGAAAGTGATAGGATCATAGTGTATTGAGAAAGTGATAGGATCATAGTGTATTGAGAAAGTGATAGGATCATAGTGTAGTGAGAAAGTGATAGGATCATAGTGTAGTGAGAAAGTGATAGGATCATAGTGTAGTGAGAAAGTGATAGGATCATAGTGTAGTGAGAAAGTGATAGGATCATAGTGTAGTGAGAAAGTGATAGGATCATAGTGTAGTGAGAAAGTGATAGGATCATAGTGTAGTGAGAAAGTGATAGGATCATAGTGTAGTGAGAAAGTGATAGGATCATAGTGTAGTGAGAAAGTGATAGGATCATAGTGTAGTGAGAAAGTGATAGGATCATAGTGTAGTGAGAAAGTGATAGGATCATAGTGTAGTGAGAAAGTGATAGGATCATAGTGTAGTGAGAAAGTGATAGGATCATAGTGTAGTGAGAAAGTGATAGGATCATAGTGTAGTGAGAAAGTGATAGGATCATAGTGTAGTGAGAAAGTGATAGGATCATAGTGTAGTGAGAAAGTGATAGGATCATAGTGTAGTGAGAAAGTGATAGGATCATAGTGTATTGAGAAAGTGATAGGATCATAGTGTAGTGAGAAAGTGATAGGATCATAGTGTATTGAGAAAGTGATAGGATCATAGTGTATTGAGAAAGTTAAAAGCATGAAATAACGCTAAACAAAAACAATTGGTAAAAATATTTCTAATCGCACAAATGTATTGTCGCTAGTCTTGATCTATTACAAACTTAATTACTTGATTGATCCTAACTAATTGATACAGCTACGCTTCGTATTTTTTTTTTGTATTTATTTGTTTTGTTAACAGACCTGGTGTGACGTCATTCTTCAGTACGACAAACAGTTTGAGGAGGACGCTAAGTTTGGACTTCTGGACATGACCGTCAGCTCTGCTTTGGACGCAGACTCTGAGAGCTTGGGGGGCGTGGCCCAGAGCAGCCTGGTGGGTACTTTCAAAAAGTTGTCCGTGGACTGACCACGCCAAGAAGTGATGTTATCACAACCCGTTTGTTTTTATTTATGTTGAACAATAAAATTATGTCGCGTTGTGAATTATTCATTTTGTATCGTTTGTTATTGTGTTACGAATAAAGAGGAAGGTATATCCGTGCTGTTATTAGAATGAGACGCCTTTGCTGGCTTGGACATGTTCACAATGCCACACGGTCGACTCACACAAGACATTTTGTACTGTGATCTAACAGAAAGCAGGAGAGCCGCTGGTCGTCCACATTTAAGTTATACTGATGTATGCAAACGCGACAATAGGCTCTTCAATATTGACAGTAACAGTTGGGACAAAGTGTCACCTGGATAGAGCCAGATGGAGAGCGAGCATTAAAGGAAAGGTCCTGACTAGCAGACGACGTACACACCATTAGTAGAAAGAAGGGTTAAAGTGCGAACAGCGTCTGGTGATTACAGATGACCGCAATTGTACATCAAGGCTAGATGTAGATAGATAAAGATAAGTCGATAGGGAGACAAAGAGACCTATATTAGGGAGAGAGAGAGAGAGTGATTCATGGGAAAGAGAGTGAGAGAGACAGAGAGTGATTCATGGGAAAGAGAGAGAGAGACAGAGAGTGATTCATGGGAAAGAGAGAGAGAGACAGAGAGTGATTCATGGGAAAGAGAGAAAGAGACAGAGAGTGATTCATGGGAAAGAGAGAAAGAGACAGAGAGTGATTCATGGGAAAGAGAGAGAGAGACAGAGAGTGATTCATGGGAAAGAGAGAGACAGAGAGTGATTCATGGGAAAGAGAGAGAGACAGAGAGTGATTCATGGGAAAGAGAGAGAGTGAGTCAGAAAAAAGACAGCAGAATTAGGTGAGAAAGAGAGAGAGAGAGAGAGAGAGAGAGAAAGAATCGTAACAGAGAGAGAGAGAGAGAGAGAGAAAGAATCGTAACAGAGAGAGAGAGAGAAACACACATTGTTTTCTTAGAATTAGGTCAATGATTAAGTCAATTAAAAGGTCTCGTCTAGTCCAGATCTGTCTCCAAACTATCATCAGGACATGCAGAGTATGAGAGAGGTTATAAGGAGGATGGTGAAGCCAGGCCAAATCCCAAACAATAATGAACGTAATGAATTAGAAAACAGTTTCTATTGCAATGTGATGCGCATGCGAATATTGAATTGAAGAGACTTCGATATTTGTATACAGTAAAACCGTCGTCGTTCGTTGGATTGTCCAAAGATAATTTGAATTTAAAACAACAACAACAAACAATAATTAAAAAAAAACATGCACTAAGAGGCTCGTACAAAACACTGGCCCCAAAACACACCAATAGAAAGAAAACTATTTGGAGAGTTCCTGATTTGGAAACCACTCCGCAGTTCATCCCATATATTGGTCTAGTCATCTAAACGCTCCAAAAGTTCATCTCATATATTGATCTAGTCATCTGAACGATCCAACAGTTCATCTTATATATTGGTCTAGTCATCTGAACGCTCCAACAGTTCATCTCATATATTGGTCTAGTCATCTAAACGCTCCAAAAGTTCATCTCATATATTGGTCTAGTCATCTAAACGCTCCAAAAGTTCATCTCATATATTGGTCTAGTCATCTGAATGTTCCAATAGTTCATCTCATATATTGGTCTAGTCATCTGAACGATCCAACAGTTCATCTTATATATTGGTCTAGTCATCTGAACGCTCCAACAGTTCATCTCATATATTGGTCTAGTCATCTGAACGCTCCAACAGTTCATCTCATATATTGGTCTAGTCATCTAAACGCTCCAAAAGTTCATCTCATATATTGGTCTAGTCATCTAAACGCTCCAAAAGTTCATCTCATATATTGGTCTAGTCATCTAAACGCTCCAAAAGTTCATCTCATATATTGGTCTAGTCATCTGAACGATCCAACAGTTCATCTTATATATTGGTCTAGTCATCTGAACGCTCCAACAGTTCATCTCATATATTGGTCTAGTCATCTAAACGCTCCAAAAGTTCATCTCATATATTGGTCTAGTCATCTAAACGCTCCAAAAGTTCATCTCATATATTGGTCTAGTCATCTGAATGTTCCAATAGTTCATCTCATATATTGGTCTAGTCATCTGAACGATCCAACAGTTCATCTCATATATTGGTCTAGTCATCTGAACGATCCAACAGTTCATCTCATATATTGGTCTAGTCATCTGAATGTTTCAACAGTTTATCTCATATATTGGTCTAGTCATCTGAACGCTCCAACAGTTCATCTCATATATTGGTCTAGTCATCTGAACGTTTCAACGGTTCATCTCATATATTGGTCTAGTCATCTGAATGTTCCAACAGTTCATCTCATATATTGGTCTAGTCATATGAATGTTCCAACAGTTCATCTCATATATTGGTCTAGTCATCTGAACGCTCCAAAAAGTTCATCTCATATATTGGTCTAGTCATCTGAACGCTCCAACAGTTCATCTCATTTGTTGGTCTAGTCATCTGATGTTTCAACAGTTCATCTCATATATTGGTCTAGTCATCTGAACGCTCCAAAAGTTCATCTCATATATTGGTCAAGTCATCTGAACGCTCCAACAGTTCATATCATATATTGGTCTAGTCATCTGAATGTTTCAACAGTTTATCTCATATATTGGTCTAGTCATCTGAACGCTCCAACATATGAGACCGAAGAAGAAGATTGCACTCAGGGATATATATATATATATATATATATATATATATATATATATATATATATATATATATATATTTAAAATGTTGTCTGTTATCTGGATTGACTGGGCTCTTATCGTACTTCCGGTTGGCTAATTGTGAACTGTAACAGTGCAGTCTACATCGAACCAGTGTGATGTGAAAAGAGAAAGTACGAAAGTCACTTTTCAGCAAGGTAGGATACATTTATAGGAACATCTTTGTATTATATTTTTGTCTATATTAATTATTTATTCTTGTATCCTATCAGTATCCAATGCTGTTTTATCACTATAGAAATATTAAAATATAATACCAATAAAGTATGTACGTACGTTAGTATGTATCATGGGCGTAGCCATAATTTTTTTTTTTGGGGGGGGGGAATATTCTATCTATCTATCTATCTATCTATCTATCTATCTATCTATCTATCTATCTATCTATCTATCTATCTATCTATCTATCTATCTATCTATCTATCTATCTATCTATCTATCTATCTATGTGTGTGTGTTTAGGTGTGTCGCACTATGTGCGTATTTGGTTGTCAGGGTCGTAGCTAGGAATTTTCAATTGTTTGGAGGCCCGGGGGCTTGGGGGGGGGGGCTGCATTTTGCGTAATATTTAATTTTTAATGTAAAATTGGGAACCCGGGGGTATTTTCAAATTCTCCCCCTCCCCCCACCCTAGCTACGCCACCGTTGGTTATATTGGATTATGGGTTTAATTAGGTATTTTGGAGTATGTGTGATAAAGTGTAGAAACCTGTGTCTTTAGATGTATTGTAGTATGTGTTTTAGATGTGTTTGAGTATATGTGTGCTGGAATATGTTTGTTTAGGTGAGTTTATGTTTATGTGTGTTGGAGTGTGTTTTTGTGTGTTTACATGTGTTTGAGTATGTGTGTATTTAGTTGTGTTGAAGTATATATGTGTTACAGCCAAAACGGAAGTTGCAGCTGCAATCATCGCTGACGTAGTGCATGAGTTTCAGACAAGGTCACCGGACGCACCAGTAGTTATACTTGGTGATTTTAATAAATGCACCTTGAAGGTTGACCTACCCACCTTCTATCAACACATTTCATGTCCGACAAGAGAGAACAGAACTCTGGACTTATGTTATTGTAACATCAAAGGAGCATTCACATCTCGTGAAAAGCCACCACTAGGATCATCGGACCACAAAACAATACAACTGCTGCCTACTTACCGTACGGAACTTAAAGAAGGAAAAATAATTCAAAAAAACGTACAAGAATGGACTCAAGACAATATTCTCAAACTACAGGGATGTCTAGACTGCACTGACTGGAATTTGTTCAAAGAGACCACTTCAAATCTGGAAGAATGGGTCGACGCAGTGACAAATTACATCCAATTCTGTGAAAACATGTGTGTCAGCACTAAGAGCATCAAGATATACCCCAACAATAAACCATGGGTCACTGCAAAAATAAAACGGGAAATAATCAAAAAGAAAAGAGTATATATGAGTGGCGATGGACAGACAAGGAAAATTGCTCAACGAAATCTCAACGTCGTTCTTGAGGAAGGGAGGAGAAACTACCGCACCAAACTGGAAGACTCAATTAATACAAGTGACATGAGACAGGCATGGGGCATCATGAACAAAATGGCAGGAGCATAAGTCAAACTTAAAAATAATCTTGCTACAAGAGACGAAAAAACATTGGCCAACGAGTTAAATGATTTCTATTGTCGCTTCGACACGAAAGATTTTAATTATCTAAGACTCAAAGCCCTTGAGGATGTCAATGTTAACAACTGCTTAGAATTGGCGATTACTAAAGAACAAGTTTGTAATATTTTCAAAAACGTCAACCCATAGAAAAGCTGGTGGGCCTGATGGAATAAAAGGGCGAATCTTAAAAGAATGTGCTGAACAACTAGCTGAACCTTTCCAAGATATTTTTTCTACTTCATTACTAAACCATGAGATACCACCTGTGTGGAAGTCATCTATAATTGTACCTGTGCCAAAGGTTTCCAAACCGAAGGAAATGAATGACTATAGACCTGTTTCACTTACTTCCATTGTGTCTAAATGTTTAGAAAAATTGGTTAAAATGTTTCTTCTGAATGATCTTTGTAATAAGTTAGACCCTTTACAATTTGCTTACCAAAAGGGTAAAAGTGTAGACGATGCCATCCTAAATATTTTAAACTGTGTCTACAAACATCTGGACTTACCGAACACTTATGTAAGATTGCTCTTTATTGATTTCTCATCAGCTTTTAACACTATACAACTTCATTACTCATTGAAAAGATGAAAGCGTTGCAGATAAGTCCATACATAATACTATGGGCTAATGAATTTTTGACCCAGAGAGCTCAGAGGGTTAGGGTAAACAATGTTATATCTAATGAACGCATAGTTAACACAGGGGCACCCCAGGGGGCTGTGACATCGCCATTGTGGTTCATTTTGTACACCAATGATTTTCAATCCGATAGTTCTTGTTGCTCCTTCACAAAATTCGCTGATGATGCGGCTCTTCTTGCCCTGCTCTCAGAGAGCTCAGACGTAAATGAGTATTTCAAAGAATTAGAACACATTGAAGAATACTGTAAAGATAATTTTTTATTATTAAATGTAAAAAAAACAAAGAAATGATAATCGATTTTCGTAGGGACAAGAAGGAAAATGATATTGTTTCTGTAGCTGGAGAGACTATTGAAATTGTGCAAACCTTTAAATACCTTGGTACTATCCTAGACAATAAACTAAATTTTACTGCAAATACTAATTATATCAGCAAAAAAGGGCAGCAAAGATTACGACTACTAAGAAAACTGTCCTCGTTTAATGTTAGCGAAAAGGCCTTGGCTATGTTTTATCACGCTCACATATACAATATTTTAAGTTTCAATATCACTGCCTGGTATGGCAATCTGAGCATTAAAAATAAAAATAAACTTAATAGAATCCTAAATGCTGCTGGCAAAATCATTGGCAAAAAACAAACCCCATTTGGGCAGTTGTTTGAGACAAACATCTATAAAAAAGCTAACAAGATCCTCGAAATAAAGAATCACCCTTTGTGTCAGGATTTTGTGATTTTACCATCACAAAAGAGATACAAGACACCGATAGCAAAGACAAACAGACACAAACACTCTTTTGTTCCCCTGGCAATCAAATCATTAAATAAGAACAATCTGGTATAAACTTTGTCACATGTAAATTATGAGTGAGTCTGGTGTGAATGTACACTTTGGTTTCTTATAGTTATAATGTTTTTTGTTTGGTGTAATGCACAAATTGTAAGACAAATTTCCTTACGGATAATAAAGATTATTATTATTATTATTATTATTAAGGTGCAATTGGAGTATGTGTTTAGGTGTGTTGGAGTGTGTGGTAAAGTGTGTTTGAGAATGTGTGTGTTAAGGTGCAATTGGAGTATGTGTTTAGGTGTGTTGGAGTGTGTGGTAAAGTGTGTTTGAGTATGTGTGTGTTTAGGTGCATTAGAGTGTGTGTTTAGGATAGCCAGGTATTATTATTAGTCTAAAGTTACTGTTAAAGCAGGCATGTCAAACAAGGCGTTCGGGGCTGCATGCGGCCCGCGAACACTTTGCATGCGGCCCGCTTGTCAACCTAAAAATTTATCGAAATAATGTTGAACTATTACGCTAGAAAATAAGAGATGACAAGCTACTTGAATTGAAAAATTACGAGTGAGTCTGCAGTGAAAGCCAGCTACATTTTGTAAAATTAATTGCAAGCCATAGCAAATCATGTAGTGAATGTGATTTTATGAAGTCTGTCGTTAAAGCTGCCGAAGTAATTTGTCCAGAAAATGCGAAGCATTCAAAGAAATAGAGTTAACTAGGAACATCGTGGCAGATAGAATAAACATATCAGTCAGATTGCGTGAACAATTAAAGAACACAATAGTTGATTTTGAATTATTTTCATTGGCTCTCGCTGAGTAAACTGATGTTACGGGTGTAGCACAGTTGGCTAAATTCATAAGGGCCTTTGAAAGGAATTTTGAGATAGGCCTACATGAGGAGCTACTTGTTCTATGCATAACACCACAACAAGCGAGGATGTTTTTGAGAAATAACAGGAAGTGATATTGCGGTACCATTTATCTTTTGTAAAGCTAGCTAGTTTAGCAACGGATGGCGCACAAACCATGAAATGAAATGGTTTTGATGCAAAACTGCTTGCAAAAATAAGAGAGACTGATGCTAATTTTAAATTAGCTCATTTTCAGTGCATCAATCACCAAGAAACATTCTGCACTCAACTATACAGTTCCAACATGTGCTAAGACCAGTTTCAGTCTTATCAATTGTATTCTTGCCCATGGTTTAAATCATCACCAATGTTCAATGTTTCTGGATGACATTGGAGACGAATTTGATTGTGTTCCCTACTACACAGAAGTCCGCCGGCTCTCATGTCATAAAGTATTGAAGAGATTTTTTGACTGCGTGAAGAAATGGTATTGTTTCTCAACATGAAAGGTGAACCTGATGAGCATTTCCAAACTGACGAATGGGTTCGGGATTAGGCATTTGCAGTTGATCTCGCTGGTCACCTGCAAGACTTGAATTTGAAACTTCAAAGTAAAGACAAAATTGTCACAACTGCGTGTAATCATGTCAAGTGCTTTCAAGCACAATTACGACTGTGGATAAACCAAAATATGAAGAGAAATCCTTGTTCACCTCTCAAAGTGTCAGGAGCTGAAAAGATTAAATACGGCTCCAAAAAATAAATAAATAAATAAATAAATAAAAATAAATATGTCTTACACCTGGAATCGTTATTAAATGCTTTAAATACCATTTTGGTGACTTCATTTCATACGAGCTAGAATTTTCGTTGTTTGTATCTCCATTTTCATTTGATTCTGAAAATGCTGCTGGTAATGTGCAACTAGAGATGAGAGAATAGCAGACAGTTTCTTGGTTGAATCGAAGTATATAGAATTGGCTGTGCCAAAATTTTACAGTTATTTACCCTGAACTGTAGAGGTGCGCTAAAGCGCTTGGCTTCCGAACCGGGGTCCGGGGTTCGAATCCTGGTTGGGGAAAAGTAAAGGCTGGCCACATGACACCCTGCTCGTTAACCGTTGGCTAAAGAAACAGATGACCTTAACATTATCTGCCCTATAGATCGCAATGTTCCTAAAGGTGAACTTTTTTATTATTTAATTAATTAATTGGTTAATCTTTGACCGATTTTTTTTTTTTTTTTTTTTTTAACAATAAATAATTGTTCAAAGTTTGAACTTGATCCAAGAATGGGAAGTGGGAGAAATAACTTTTTTCAAAATTTGTACCAACAGACAAACTGACGGAGTTGGTATAAAATTTGAAAAAACAACAACAAACAACTCAATGAATTAGTTAATTTTTTATTGATTCTTGTTTTTGATTTAGTGTTATTCTCAATTACTTAATATAATAGTTATACATTTTTTTCCAAATTTCAGGTGATCGAATTTCCAACGAAAACAGAATGCCGCTGGCTAACTGCATTGTCAAAGTATTTTAAAGAAAGTCCGCGAACCTCAAGAAGTAGAACGAAAGGAATATATTGAAAGAGTAATCTATCCCTATGAGTGATCATGGAGTACAGAACATACCATGGGGACAGCACCAACACAGCACTTTCTGTCGTGTTCATTCTCTTGATAGTCTTAGTGAACGGAGCTCTCGTGGCTCTACACGCCAGAAGGAAAGGCTTCTATAAGAACAACAAGTCTATGTTAAAAATCTCCATGGCAATAGGAAATCTTGTTTTGACCATGTTCCCTTTGATTGTCCTGGCCAAATTCTACAACGAGGATGATTACCTCCCATCCATTTCGCTCCTACAGAAAGTCACTACCTGCAATTTGGTGCTCCACTTCATAAATGTTCATTGTCTGACTCTTCTAGGAGCAGACGTTTTAATAAAGAAAGCAGTGCCTGAAGTGTTTAACAAACTGGCATTAGCGTTGCTGACGTGTAGTTTACCTTGGATCTTTAGCATTTGCATCGTTTTGCCTCTAGATCTAGATCTAGGTCAGGATTTATTTATGAGCCGTTTTATACTTGTATCGGTCTTGTTTCCTATCTTCGCACTAAACTCATTAATTAGTGATGTTGTGTCTGTTACCATGACGAAGGTAATGTTAGGGAATCGTCAACGTTTGCTGATCAATCTAAATCCACCAGTTCTATTTACGAACACAGGCCAAGAGGGACAGTTACGAGACTTAAACCAGCAGTCACTCAACGGTTCTCAATGGAATGTATCAACAAATCCAAATTTCAGTAATGTAGGTCTGGCTGAAAGTTTACCGAACAGTAACAAACGTGATATTATACATACATCGCAGCAGACGTCAAATCAACATGAACACTCGAATTCCTCGCCGATGGAGCCTACAACTGAAACAATACAAGTCAGTCACGCTAACCAACAGCCGATGACCCCATGGGCGCTCCCCGATATTTCAAACTCTACAACACTGGCGCCTGGAATTGTAACTTCTTAAGGTCATTACCAGCAATCAAATTTCCCCATTAGTGTGGTCATCTCCACTAACGTCGAGGGTTCGGCGCCCAGTTTAAGAAACGAAGTAATATATCTGGTCTCCAGCTTTTTGCATATCGCAATGGTCATGCCATATTTAGTCATTACTTTCGCCCAGAACGAGGATGCTATTTTTGACTGCGAGTTTAATGTTTATCAACTTTTTATATGGCTGCAATTCACCAGATCGATACTCATTCCCATACTATTGCTACCAACTTTGTGAAGCTTTGATATGGCGGCTATTCACCGATCGATACTCATTCCCATACTATTGCTACCAACTTTGTGAAGCTTTTCTATGGCTGCAATTCACCAGATCGATACTCATTCCCATACTATTGCTACCAACTTTGTGAAGCTTTGAAATGGCTGCAATTCACCAGATCGATACTCATTCCCATACTATTGCTACCAACTTTGTGAAGCTTTTATATGGCTGCAATTCACCAGATCGATACTCATTCCCATACTATTGCTACCAACTTTGTGAAGCTTTGATATGACCGCAATTCACCAGATCGATACTCATTCCCATACTATTGCTACCAATTTTGTGAAGCTTTGATATGGCGGCTATTCGCCAGATCGATACTCATTCACATACTATTGCTACCGACTTTGTGAAGCTTTTCTATGGCGGCTATTCGATTCGCCAGATTGATACTTATTCACATCCTATTGCTACCGACTTTGTGAAGCTTCTATATGGCGGCTATTCGCCAGATCAGTACTTATTCCGAACATATTGTTATCGATTACGTATTTAGAGAACAGAAGACTCAAAGCGGTTTTTTTTTTCTAGAGTCATTGTTTCAATTCGAAGATTCATCCCTATACTTTTTGAAAATAAAGACCCATAAAAACCAAGTATAGACAATGGCTTTTTTGCATTTCAAATGATCTAGAAAATAATAGCTCATACAAACTAGCTTCGCATGAATAAACACGGATGGGTGAAGAGAGATATGTTTATTGATGGGAAATTAAATTCTCTTGTTCTTCAGTCATTGCTATAGTTGGTGCACCACATATCAGATTCAGAAGACTTTAAAAAAAAATCTATAATAGCCTATATAATATGCTTGGTTGGCTATTTTCTTTACATTACAATTTTATTTATTTATTTGTTTTATTTATATTTGTTTGTTGCTATTTGTTATCAATAAAAGCAACCTTTGATAGAATTTCGATATTACAAAAGAGAATATTCGAATATATCTGCTCTTAAATTACCCTTTAATTTTGAAGATCTCACTTACGTCCTTGAAGCAATAAAATACAATGGAGAGAAAGGGAGACAATGAGAGTAAGCAATATGAAGAAATATAGGAGTATAAGGAAACCTAAAAAAAAAAATATTTCAAAAGATAAATAAAAAAAGAAGAAGATTAAGAGATATTTAAAATTAAATAGACCAAAATAATCAATATACAGACGCCATATTGAAAGATAACTTGCCAACTAAAAAATGAAAATTATTTTGTGCTACTTGCGAAAGCGCTTAGAAATTCGATTTCTTTCTTATATTTATAGTACTGCCTCTACTCTCTCGGGTGTGCCGATGCTATTAAACATCCGTTTGTCAGCACATTGGTTTGACAATTGGGATGCTTCCGTCAAGGGCCGAGAGCTACATAAGCAGATGAGTAGACCAGACCGAAAGGACGCATGTTGGGAGGTCCGCCGTGCGGAACAGGCAGTACTAGCCCAGTTCCGAATTGTTGGGCGGGGCGAGGGCGCGGTCCGCAGCGGTTGACACCATTTTAGGGTGGCAACCAAGTTGGACAATTATAACTGGGCAAAAGCAGACACATTGGAAAAGATAATAATAAAATCTCGAGACATATCTTGGAGCAGTGACGTCACTAGGGGGAGGGGGTGCGAGGAGTGCGGCCGAAACCATTTTGGGGGTGACAACCGAGTTGGCAAAATTATAACTTGGCAAAAGCAGACACATTGAAAAAGATAATAAAATCTCGAGATATATCTTGGAGCAGTGGCGTCACTAGGTGGAGGGGATGTGAGGGGTGCGGTCCGCCTCTGTCGGCACCATTTTGGGGTTTACAACCAAGTTGAAAAAATTATAACTTGGTAAAAGCAGACACATGGGAAAAGATAATAATAAAATCTCTAGATATATGCCCAAATATGCCTAGACACGTGTAGATGGTAGTTTAAGTGTAAATGACACAGCACATACCATTTTTGTCTTAAAGTCTATCAAAAGAAACCTGTTCATGTAATGTTAGGTCCGTTTGTAATTTTAATTTTATATTATTGTAAAATTTGCAATAAAATTTGAATAAATGTAATAAACATTGGGATTTTACATTTGAGTAAAAATCAATAAAAGTAGGTAATCAGCTCACTGTATTGGTTCAACAAGAACTAGCTAGGAATATAGTTTATTGTAACATATTTCAAGAAAGTTGATAACACAAACTCTCTTTGTAATCTTGTTTTTCGTGAGGCTTCGAATAAGAGATTGACCCTTAACAAAGCAATTAGATAATCATTAAAAGACATCAGATAAGCCATGTTCATATCTAACTTCACATTCACTTTCACATATTTCTTGGTCTGCTGAACCCAATAGCGGATCCAGAACTTTGAAGTGGGGGGGGGCGATTTTTTTCCAAACCCTGACCCTAACGCCCAGTAAACCCTAACCCTGTTCATAAACGTACATAATGATGAATACTACGGGTGTCCCAGTGGTGCGGCATTCGGCCGCGTCTCTAGTCCGCGAGCCCGAAGTGTCCGTGTCCGTTGGAAGTGAACGCAAAATCAAACTTTAAGTTTAACCCCGAGTCTCACCCCTCCAGTCGGACAGGGTGGCGTGAGTGAGGAGCTCGCAGCCCAATTCAGGTAGGTGAAAGGTGTGATGGATGCCTATCTGCCTTGTAGTTAGCGGTACCTGTCTGACTTTGAAAGAATTACTCTGGAGATGTCTGGGTTTTCTTGTGCGGGTGTATTCAATGTGACTAACCAGTAAGACGTAGACACACACACACACACAAAAGGTAACAGGTGAAGACGCTAAGTCCAAACCGTTGAACAATTCATGAACTAGATTTAATCCAGCAAAAAGGCCGCAGTCGATGTCTCTGTGGATAAGTTACGTCCTACCCTTATGAAATCCTATGACCAACTGATTTTCTGTCTCCAAGTAGTCTCTAACCCAAATAAGTCCTAGCGTCCCTAGTCGCGTTCAAAATACGTCCATTATGGTGCGTTTCTACACGAACTAAAAATACTAAGTGTCTAACAAAGGAAGCTTTTGTTCGCTTTTGCTGGCCTTAGTGTTCCAAGTGCGACGCACAACACTACTAGACAATTTCAGATGTAGGGGAACCGACAAATCGTTCACCAACAAATCGTTCACAGACAAATCGTTCACCGACAAATTGTTCACCGACAATATCTAGGGGTTCCCTAACGATGATCTAAGCCATTCTATGGTATTCTTAAGTGATGTAATACATTCTACTTAATTAATGATCTGTTTTTTTTTAGCGATGATTTATGGTTTTCTTCAGTGAAGATCTATGGTTAGCTTTAGTGATGATTTTTATAATTGACAAATTGAATATATTAGGACTACCATAAGCCATTCTATAATGTTTATTTTATTATTGATATTAAGCTTGCTTAGGTCATGATGAAACGGTTAGAAGTCATTATTTCATGTTTCAATGTTATAACAATGTCTAGTAACCAAAGAAACTGTACGATGCAAACTGTTCTACTGTGGCCCTCGGAATTCTGTTACAGTGTACAGTACTCTATTCACACAGCAATCTAAAACTTGTCAGCGTAAGGTTTTGGACAGGGTCTTATAATTTACACTGATTTATAGATCGTAAAAACAAGCTGAACTTCAGGATTAGTCTGTTATCTGGGTTGACTGGGCTCTTATCTTACTTCCGGTTGACTAATTCTGCTGCTGGAGAAGTGTAACAGTGTGATGTCTTTAAAATAAGGTAGGAAGAAGTTGTGTGAACATCTTGGGATATTTTGTATTAACATTTTAAAATTATTGTATCATATCAGTTTCCAATGCTATTTTAGAATATACAAATATTTAGAAAAAAAAATGTATGTATCTATTTTAGTATGAATGCATGTATGTATGTATGTATAAATCCATCAATCCATCAATCCAATCCAATCCAATCCAATCCAATCCAATCCATCTATCTATCTATCTATCTATCTATCTATCTATCTATCTATCTATCTATCTATCTATCTATCTATCTATCTATCTATCTATCTATGTGTGTGTGTTAATTAAGGCATGTTGGAGTATGTTTAGTTGTGTTTGACTATGGTTATAATCATGTATTTTGGAGTAATGGTGTTAAAGTGAATGAGCCTTTGTTTTTAGATGTATTGTAGCATGTGTGTTTATGTGTTTTTGAGTATATGTGTGCTTAGGTGTGTTTGAACATGTGTGTGTTTAGGTGTATTTGAGGATGTGTTTGTTTAGACGTGTTGGAGCATGTGTGTGTTTAGATGTGTTTGAGTACGTGTTTGTTTAGGCGTCTTGATTGAAAAAAATACGTCTCTCTAGGTCACTGTGCTCCTAGAAATTGTCATCAGTTACTAACTTGGATAGCCATGTATTGTTATTAGTTACTAACTTGGATAGCCATGTATTGTTATTAGTTACTAACTTGGATAGCCATGTATTGTTATTAGTCTAAAGTTACTGTTAAAGAAACATTTGAAAATCGGTTTTAATAGACATCTTCAGAAACTGAGTTTGAGATATAAGTGTATTTAATTCACTTATTAAGGCACTCTATATTGTAAGCCTTTCTTATTAGAAAAGTAAACGCCTAAACATAAAACTAAAATGTTATTTAACCTTGTTTGGGCCAATAAAAGAATATGCCTCCTGGAGTAATCGTTAACTTCTGTGTTACCCGTGCTTGTAATCGTGCTAGTATTTGTAATCGTGTTTGCGTTATCGTAGTCTGTGAATGGTGACCAGTCTGTACTGTGTTATTGTGTGTGTGTCAGTCGTGTTTGATTGAAATAAAGCCTTGTTTCTAAGGTTGTGAGATGATTTAGTTTGGGATCCATCAACTCAAGAAAACATTAAGAAACTAGAACCGATACTATATAGAGCAGTGGGATTTATAATAAATGAATTTGACAAGACTAACACCTTCAGTAATATCACTAAACTTAGAGAAACTTCAAGATAGAAGACTTTAAGTAGCAATTATAAGAAGGGTTGTCTTCGAGTCGGAAGATTAATGAGGAAAGCAGTACTTCCCGTGGCTACGTAGCCCCAGCTGCGACCCACATATTTTGCCACATTCTACGCAGGCATAACCATTGTCCGCCTGTGGTCGATTTATATTTTCTTTTCGCCGTCTGCGTCTGTCCTCGGCAGCGGATTTTCTTTTGGTCTTAAATGTGTATCCCGCGGCCTTTGTAAGTGACCTGCAGCTGTCTCGTTCTGAAGAGAGCCTGCAATCAGGTGCTCTCTTCTATGTCAGCCAAGGAAAGTTGACGCCTAAGCTGGTCTTTGAAGTGTTACCGAGTTACGTCGACCACCTTTTAGCTCACCAAAAAAGACTGCCTTTGTCATACGTTCGTCTCCCATACGAGATACGTGCCCTACTCAGCTAAGGCATGTTGGCATCTAACCTGGTCTTTAAAGCGTTTCCGTGGGGCAACTCTGTTACGTCGACCACCTTTTAGCTGACCAAAAAAGACTGATTTTGGCATATGTTCGTTCCCAAACCGAAGCCGTGCCCAGCCCATCGAAAATGTCGGACCATAAGAAGTCCTTCTATACTGTCCACACCGGCGTTCGCAAGGACATCCCTGTTTGTAGTGCGGTCTTGCCACCTAATGTCCAGTAGCAATTAAACATAAAACATTAAACCATATTCTTGAAATACAAAACAAAATGAAAATAAAATACCCATAAGACACAAAGAGAAAGGCAAATTCCTTGTTCGATATGCTAGGACAAAGTTGTACTAATGCTCCTTCTTTCCTAGTGCTAATAGAGCATGGAATGGATTGCCTGAGTCAGCCAGGAAAACCAGTGACATGGCAGAATTTAATTTATTGACTTATATGCATGACATGATTGACCTAGGAACATGCGTACTCATCTTCTATTTTGAAGTAATGTCTGTATTTCATAAGATAAGACGTAGCGGCTGTATTTCATACGATAAGATATTTCAATTCCACCTATTAGCTTACACTATCTTTATAGTCACATGTACAAAGGTGAAAGGTCACAGGCACAATAAAAAAAACAAAAAGTAAAAATAAATATTTAAAAATAAAAGAACAAGGCTTATATAGTGGGAAGAACTCCACAATACCTCAATATGTTAAGACTTATTTCCCCTTTTCGATATAAAACAAAATTATCTAAGTAACATTATTTAATGAATTAATTGGTTAACATTTTGATTGATACTTGCGTTTACTAAGAGCAATGAATAATTGTGCAAAGTTGCAACTTTATCCGAGAATGGCAAGTTGGAGGAATGTTTTCAACATGTGTACAGACAAACTGACAGATTCAATATAAGCTTTGTAAAAAAAAAAACCCAAGCAAAGAATTTAATAATTTATTTCAAGCTAAAACGTCACAAATCGTAGTATGGCTGGATAGCTAAGTTGATAGATTGTCGCGCGAATGACTTGGGGTCGATCCCCAAGAAATTTTATTTTCAACGGTGAGTTATTCGAACATAAAGTTGATAAAGTAAGAATTGATTTTTTAAAATTATTTTTTTTATATTTTATATCTATATTTATATTTTATACTTATTTTATTTTAATATACATTTTTTTGGCCGAATTTCAGGTGATCGAATGACCGACGAAAACAATGCCTCTGACTAACTGTCTCGTCATATTCTTCTAATGAAAGTCTGGGAATTCCAAGAAGATAGAACGAAAAGAATATATACAACGTATAATCCAGCCCTGATCATGGAGTACAGAACGTACTATGGGGACAGCACCAACACAGCACTTTCTGTCGTGTTCATTCTCTTGATAGTCTTAGTGAACGGAGCGCTCGTGGCTCTACACGCCAGAAGGAAAGGCTTCTATAAGAACAACAAGTCTATGATAACAATCTCCATGGCAATAGGAAATCTTGTTTTGGCCATGTTCCCTTTGATTGTCCTGGCCAAATTCTACAACGAGGATGATTACCTCCCTTCCACTTCGCTGCAACTCAGAGTCGCTACCTACATTGTGATGCTCCACTTCATAAATGTTCATTGTCTGACTCTTCTAGGAGCAGACGCTTTAATAAAGAAAGCTGTGCCTGAAGCGTTTAACAAACTGGCATTAGCGTTGCTGACGTGTAGTTTACCTTGGATCTTCAGCATTTGCCTCGTTTTGCCTCTATATATAGATACGGATTTATTATTGAGCCGTTTTATACTTTTATTGGTCTTGTTTCCTTTTTTCACACTAACCTCATTAATTAGTAATATAGTTTCTGTTATCATGACAAAGAGAATGTTAGGGTATCGGCAAGGTGTTATAATCAATCTAAATCAACCAGTTCTATTTACGAATATAAACCAAGTGGGACAGTTACAATACCTTAACCAGCAGCCACTCAACGGTTCTCAATGGAATGTATCAAGTTACCCAAATCTCAGTAATGTAGGTTTGGCTGAAAGTTCAACGAACGTTAACAGACGTGATGATATACTTACATCGCAGCAGACGTCAAATCAACATGAACACTGGACTTCCACGTCCATGGAGCCTGCAACTCAGGCATCACAAGTCAGTCACGCTAACCAACAGCCAATGAACACATGGGCGCTTCCCGATATTTCAAACTCTACCACAGTGGCGCCTGGAATTGTAACTTCTCAAGGTCATTACCAGCAACCAAATCCTCCCACTGTCGCCCCTAGCTCCGACAATGTTGAGGGTTCAGCGCCTAATTTAAGACACGAAATAATACAACTGGTGTCCAGCATTTTGCATCTCCTAATGGTCATGCCATCTTTATTCATTACTAGCTACGAGAACGCTTTTTTTGACTGTGATAATGAGATTTGTCAAGCTATCATGTGGCTGCAATTCGCCAGTTCGATACTTATTCCTATCATATTGCTACCGACAACGTATTTTGAGAATAGGAGACTCAAAGCGTTTTTTTTCTAAAGTCAGCGTTTCAATTCCAAGATTTATCCATAGACTTTTGGGAACTGAAAACTAAACATAGACAAATGAAAGCCAAACATTGACAAATGAAAGCCCAAACTAGACAAATGAAAGCCCAAACTAGACAAATGAAAGCCAAACATAGACAAATGAAAGCCAAACATTGACCAATAAAGACCAAACTTAGACAAATGAAAGCCAAACTTAGACAACGGCTTTATTGAATGTTGTATAGAGTTACTTTGTGTAATCATTATTGCCGTTGTCATAAGTAACGTGACCTACATATTTAAGAATGAACTAGGTTCGCATGACTAAACCTAAAGGCGAGAGGTCAGAAAATAAAATGGGATGGGCGAGGGTGAATTAAGAGAAGAAATAAAATTCACTTCAGCCCTTGAGTCAGCGGGACCGTTGGGGCAGCACACATGATCTATCAACCGTCTTTCTCCATTCTTCTCGGTCTCTTGCCTAAAATAGAATCTCTTTGAATGACAGGGCCGGCCATTCTTAATGCCGTCTTCCCTTTGGTATGCTTCACCCCCCCCCCAAGCACTGTGCCTTTACAAGCCCTTAGAACATCAGATGCAGAAGACATCATTAATAAAATACATTCTGCTTGGTTAGGTTGTTTTTTTTATTTACACAACTATATTATTTATTTATTTTGTTTATTACTTTATATTTATTTCGTTCCAATTGATTATCCATAGAAACCACTTGTGCATCTCGGGGAAGGGAAGAGCGAATTTTAGTAGAGATCCCACAATTCCTATACCCCCTTTTTTTTTAGTTATGTTAATAATATATACGAATTATTTATATTTCAATCTATTTTTGGATTATATCACCCACACCAGTGTGTTGGCTAATCAGGTTGGGTGGGGTGATTGCACCAATCCCGCCCCCACTACACCCTTAACTTTCGAGTGGGGCGGTCCAATGTTTTTGTAGCAATAACAGTTTATTTACATTAATAATAAGAAGGCTTGTCCTCGAGTCCGAAGATTAGTGAGGAGTGCAGTATTTCCCGTGGCTGCGCAGCCCCAGCTGTGACCTGCATATTTTGCCACATCCAGGGCAAGCATAACCATTGTCCGCAGGTGGTCGATTTAGATTTTCTTTTCGACGTCTGTGTTTGTCCTCGGCAGCAGATTTTCTTTTGGTCTTAAATGGGTATCCCGCGGCCTTCGTGAGTGACCCCCAGTTGTCTCGTTCCGACGCCGCATGCAGCCAGGTGCTCTCTTCTATGTCAGCCAAGGAAAGTTGACGCCTAAGCTGGTCCTTAAAGCGTTTCCGTGGGACGCCTCTGTTACGTCGACCACCTTTTAGCTCACCAAAAAAAAAAGACTGCCTTTGGCATACGTTCGTCTCCCATACGAGATACGTGGCCTGCCCAGCGTAACTGTCAGACCATAAGAAGTCCCTCAAATATCTAAAGAGCGTTTAGCCATCGTTCTGTTGGTTTCTTTTGCTGACCAAAAAAAAAAACCTACTACAAAAAGTCTCGCTTCACATGAAGATAATATTAAGATAAAATATACGCGTAATAAAGATATACTTACACTACTTGTATCTCGATTGTCACTCACACTTCAGTATCGGCCATTGCCCCCCACATTTTTTATTTTACTAAATTTGACCAGTCTTTTTAAGTAGGATGCAAAATTAGATGTAGATGTCAGGAGAATGTGTTTCCGCGGCAGTGAAGAATGAAAAGAAAACACTAAAAAACGCTTGACTTACCGCCTACAGGGCTCTCCCGCCAGAGGTCGAGTACTACAGACCTCTTTTGCGTTTATACATAGGGTTAAGGTTTACTGGACGTTAGTGCTTGGGTTTGGAAAAATATACCCCCCCCCCTTTTCAAAAGTACTGGATCCGCTAGTGATAAAAGCAACTCATAATAGAATTCCGATATCATAAAATAGAATAATCGGGATTTTCAGACTTACAGTTAATCACAGTAATCTGCTCTTTAATTATCTTTTAATTTTTAAGATCGCATGTATTTTACCTAAACAATACAATACAATGGAGAGAAAGGGAGACAATGCGGCAAAGAGATCTGAAGAAATACAAGGAGACCTAGAAATTAGATTGAAAGAGATTTTAAAATAAATAGACAGAATAATGAATGTCCAGGCGCTTATTTAAAGATAACTGTTGCCAACTTAAAAAATGAAAATTATTTTGCACTACAGGCGAAAGAGCTTAAAAATTATATTTTTCTTCTATTTTTATAATAATGTATTTTATTGCTGTAGCCATGGCGACATGCATAGCAGAAATTGAAAAAAAAACAACTATCTTATTGGTGTATCCAGTATACAAAACAATGGAGATGTGAACTGTGCTTTTTTTTTTATTTTAGAGAGATGCATAATCATTCTAGTGCTTCTTTCAGCTCTGCAGAATCAAGTGTTCTAAATTCTTCTGTTGATAGCACAAACTAATTTTAGTAAGAAGAAAGTGTTAGACTTTCATTCAATGATTTTAAAAAGGTATTCACTCTTTCTCTCCTAACTGACGATGCCAACGTTGATTCCAAACAATTACGGAGAGAAAGAGTTAAAAGTAAAAGATATTGTTCAAATCTGTTGCTTAATCCTGCTTGAATGAGTTAGCAACAGAGAGTTTCAGATTGTCGTTCTACACCTTGTTTAGTTTATCTACAAAATCTTCAATAAAAACAAGAAAATTTAAAGTAATTGTATCAATTAGTTTGGATCAGTCATGTCATTAAATTTGAAATAGATCTAGACCTAAACTAAAAATAATGAATCTGTTCAATGTTTTTACCAATTGTTCTTGTTTAGTGTAGTTTCATGCTTTTAGCTTTCTCAATACACTATGATCCGATCCTTTATTTAGACATGATAGGAAGAGGGGGAAAAAGGGTATCTGTGTCAACATTACCGTGATTGTTTTATAAATGTATTTTATAAAGAAAAAAGTTATTACTTGAATTCTTGCTCGAAGACTATAGGCTCCCCTAGCCATTACACTATGATTACACTAACCACTGTGTTGGCGAAGTGCTGATAAAAATAGAAGGTTTAGTTGTTATTGTTAGTTTCAAACTTTTAAGTGACGACCTAATTCTCTACACTAAGTGCAAAGTGGACTAATTCAATTTATACCGTTACAGGGCCGGTCCTACAGTTTGCTCTTAGTCTAGTCTGGATAGGGATTAGGATAATAAGTGAAAATAAAGATTTCTTTTTGTTTGAAAATAAATACGTCTTTGCATTTTGTTCATACTTTACTAAGTACAAAATCACGGTCAAATTAAATGACGAGCCATCTACAATAAGCCGATACACATTCAGATCTGCCTTTTAGATTTACTTTCGAAGAGCATAATATCGCTTTTGAATTTTTTAAGAGATCGAGATAGATCTGTATTTACATGCCACTGACTATAGCATTAAATAAGTATTTGAACTTCTTGTTTTGGTTAAAATTCGCCTAATTATTTTATTAAATGAAAGCTGACATTGCCGTTGTTTTTAATCGCGAGTAGGATTGGCGTTTTCCATATTGAATGGCACCCCAAAATGACTATTTTGTCTATTTTTCAGAACATTTTTATGAGTTTTCAAAATATTTTAATTATTTCAGGAGATTTCTAGGAGCTCCTGGAAAATCAGGAGGCAGCGAAAACCCTGTAATAAGTTAAAATGGTTTAATTTAATAATTTACAACTATTGTGAGCGCTGGGCCCATGAAAGTGTGGGGACCACTGCGGCCGTATAGGTTTCTGTGCCCTAAGCCGGCCCTGATCTGTCAGGTACAACTGTATGGCTTGTCTGATACCAAACAACATTGATTATAAAGAACAGACTTTTTTGTGAAAAAAGAAAGGTTTATATTTATTTGCATACGTATTATTTTTTTTTAGTTTTTCTTTCATTGGGAGACTATATCGAGCAAGATGGGGTGAAGGTGAAATCCTATTTTAAAAGCGCTTCTCGTTCTTGTGTCAGGCAGACAAACCGAGACCAATCCGATCCTAGCGAATCTGATCCGATTTAATTTTTAATATAATGAGCAAAACAATTACAAAAGTTTGGAAAAAGCCGCTATTAGGTTTGTGCAAAATGTCCGTCTGTCCGTCTGTCTGTCTGTCACACTCAGATCTCGAAAACTAGAAGAGATATGAAAAATATTATTTCATCATTAAATGCGGCTTGAAAAGTTTAGGTGCAACGGCTACTTTTGGTTTTCTAAAAGCAAACCGTTTAATTTATAAAATTAATTATGCAAGCGATTTTTTCATAAAAATACACCAATTCTAAAACAATTACGTAAATGTAAGGGAGGCAATGTTACAATATGCTAACAAAGATGGACAATTTTTGTGTATTTTCAGTATCACTAAGTCAAATATATTTTTAAAATGTACACGAAATATTTACAACAAATATAAATAATAGTTAAAGATGTTTTTTCTGGTCAACTAGCTGCTAAAATTAAAAGAAAACATTTCTGTTTGTTTATAAAGGCTAATAATGCATTTTGTATGTAAATATCACGCACATTTTATTTAATGGACTTTTTATGCAGCGATTTTCGTGCAGTAGCGTAACGTCGCTACATGACCAGGTGCTAAACCAATTCCTTAAACTTTTAAAAAAAATCAGATTTTATTTATTTTTTGTTTAGTGCCCCCATCCAAATAAAAGAAGATTATTTTTGTGCGTTTTGTCTGTTGGTCGGTCTGTCCGTCACGATTAGATTAAAAAAACTAGAACTCTAAAAGCTATTGAAAATCTGTTTACACTTTAATGTTCCTCCCGTAACATCTCAATAGTTTTAAGTATCTAAAAATTGATTGTTCCGGATTTTATTTTGTGTGCAAAACTAATCAACCCCAACAAATGTTTGTTTGCTCTTCTAATTTATATTACATTCAATTTCCATGCTTAAACGTTGCAAAAACACATTATAAATAATATGTTGTTCCGTTTTTTATGTAAATAGCATATTAATGCTAAATCAAAATCTCTATACTGACTTATATTTCATTAAGTGTAAAAATGTTCCGGATATTGTTTTATAAAGCATGAATTATGCCTAATGATTGTTTGAAATCGCATAATTTACTAATATTACACTTATATTATTTGACAATGCGTCACTATAATTTGGTTATCAATATCAAATTGTTCCGTATTTTCATCTTTAAACAAATTTTTAAAATACCGACAATAGGTTGTTCAGGGCTTTAAAAAAAAAAGTAATTTACTAGAATTGATTACTGCAAATTACTTTTTAGACATTTTTTTTTCTTGCTAAAACATAACATAGAAGTTTTGTAATCGATTAAGAAAGTTCCGGATTTTGTTTCTTACAAATCGTCGCCAGAAATTTCCGAATTTATTTAAAAATCTACTAACGCCAAATAATTGTTTGAACTCCCTCTTCTAATTAATTAACAAATAATCTTCTCATTTACGAAATAATGTTTTTACGGATTTTTATGAAAAATATTTTAACTCACTACTCTCTTACAGTACATTTAACTTTCTACCTAAAACATTATAAAATCTAATTATCGTTAATATTATGTTCCGATTTTTAAGGAAAACAGAATCCAAACACCAAAGTAAGGTATGAAAATCTCTCCACATGGCTGTAGTACATCTAATTTTTATACGAGACCATCCAAAAAATTTAATTAACGGTATTTCATTTAACTGAAATTCTCTTTTTCTTTTACTATTTGTACAAACATCCGGAACAATCAATTATATAAACTTTTCAATTGTGTTCATACCTAAAAATTATTGAGATGTTTTGAAACGTAAAATAAAGGTTAATCAATTTTTAATAACTTTTAGTTGTTGTTTTTTTATATCAAGATGACGGACAGACCGACTGACAGACAAAACGCAAAAACAATGCGGCTTTGATCCTTTTTAAATAAATTCTATTAGAACTCAGTGCACCAATGTCTATGAACCCTCGTTAAATATCTCGTGTAAATAAAGACATTTTTTTTTATGGTACCGGTACTAGCCTATTGTGAGGTAATGGAATTTTTTTTTCTTTGACGTCATATGAATGGACTCTTTAAATGTAATGTTAAAAGAACGCACTCGGTGCAAATACTCCTTCTTCCCTAGTGCTATTAGAGCATGGAATGGGTTGCCTGAGCTAGCCAGGAAAACCAGTGACTTGGCAGAATTTAAGTCATTGGTTAATATGCATGACTAAATGCATGACGCGTAGGACGTAATCATCTTCTTTTTTGAAGTAACGTCTGTATTATATAAGATAAGATAAGATAAGATACTATTTTTTATTTAATTTAAATTTAAATTTACGGCAAATGAATCTTTGAAACATTATTACTTTTGACCATCAAAATTAAATCACCTCTTGAATATTATTTGCGAATATGCAGATCCGACAGGGATCCGACTTCGACGGGGGCCGCCTCTGAGTTTGTGTAACACAAACTCTCTTTGTAATCTTGTTTTTTTTTTGTTATTATTTTTAGTTGCGTTCTTTTTACAAGTTACTTAAAATATTTTTAGCCACTTTGTAAATATTTAAAAAATAAAATAAATGAGTAAGTTCCTTTTAAAAAAAAAATAAGGGAAAAAACTCCGCACTTACAACTAACTCTCAATAATGCAGAAGTTTTTTTCCTTATTCGATATGAAACAAACTGTTTAATACTTAAATAATACTTATATAACTAATTGGTTTATTTTTAGTGGCCCCCGAAAGAGGAAATGACGCTATTAATTTTGTGTGAAATGTCTGTCCGTCTGTCCGTCCGTTCTTCCCGTTTAGATCTCGTAAACTAGAAAAGATACTGAAAATCCGTCATCAAAATATTTTATCAAAGTTCTGATGCAACGGCTACTCTCTTTTCTGTTCTAAAACCGAAAAATCAAATTTTTAAATCACTTATGCAAGCAGTTTTTTCATAAACATACACCACTTTTACAACTATTCACTATTAATAGTAATAAACACCGGAGGCTCCTTAGTAGGGGAAATTGCAATCCACCATATTTTTAACACATTTATGCAAATGGTGTTAGACTTTTTGTTAAAAGAATTATTTCTTTTACATTTGTATTGCTACGTTATGTAAGTTCTGTCCTACTAACTACTACATTTATCCAGAAATAATGTTTATTTTTTTTAAGAGAAAAATATTAACGAAAGGAATTTTTTTTTTAAGGAAATGTTTTTTCTTTCTTTTGTTTGAGTATTTGACTAAGAGATTGACCCTTTACAAAACAATTAGATCAAATAGATATTCATTATAAGACATAAGTTAGGCCAAGTTCACATAAAACTCCACTTTCACTTTCACCTATCCTTTGGTCTGCTGGACCGATGGGACACCACACAAGATCTGTCAACCTTCTTTCTCCATTCTTCTCTGTCATTTGTCTTTGATATAATTTAATTCTGATGCTATTTCTGAAAATACTACCTGCCTTTTTACCTGCCTGGGCGGATCACTTCCGGGGCCGAATTTGAGTTTGTGTTTCCACATAAAATGTCTTTGTAACCTTGTTTTTAATGGATTCATGTTTTATTAGGTACAATAAATTATTATTTAAAGTTTCAACTTGATCCGAGAATAAATGTTGGAGAATAACGTGTTGAATTATCTAAGGAGACGAAACCTTACACATTTAACCATATCTGTGAATAACAAAGGATTACTTACCCTTGTTGGTATATAAAATAATTACCAGTAATTAATCGACTAATAATAATTGGTTGCATTTTTTTTTAAATTTATGTCTTGTCAATGCCAATGAATAATTGTGCTAAGTTTAAACTAGAATGTGCACGTGAGAAACGTTTTACCAGACCAACAGACAGACAGACAGAGTGAATTGATATAAGCTTTGTGAAAAAATATATATTCATTAGATTGGCAATAAAAACGCTGAATTTGTGCAATGTTGTTACTGAACGTAAGCAAGCGAGATCAGGTGTCAAGTCAAATACACTGAAGACTGAAGAGTTTATCTATCTTATACACCGATACACACAAACACAAACTGATATATATATATATATATATATGTTTAAAATTTAAAGGAAAGAATGTTAAGATGTCCCATAATTCAATAGATGAATGTTTTGAAAAGCAAAAACTAGGTCAGGTTCTTGTATTTGTAGGATAAGTGTTTTCGTTACTTGGAAAGTTATGATTCATGGGGCGCACCTTTGGCGTGTTATAGGGCGCACTATAGGGCGTAACATAGGGCGTAACATAGGGAGTAACATAGGGAGTAACATAGGGAGTAACATAGGGCGTAACATAGGGCGTAACATAGGGCGTAACATAGGGATTAACATAGGGAGTAACATGCAGTGCATCGTTGGGTATATCATTGGGTGAACCGTTTAGCTTTCAAAACTTGCATTTCTAATATTGCACTCGCTAAGTTTTTTTAAAGCAACAAACGAGTTTCAAGTCTTAAAAGATTTTTTTTACCTGAAGGCTCTTAGGTAAAAAAAAAATGCCCCACTCCCACTGCATTCAAATGTTTAATGTTCCCCTCACCTAAACCCCCCTCCCCCATATGACGTTCTACATTGTTGAATCAATATTAACTAAAATATAATTTAATTATATATTAGTATTTTTATTATCATATTATTAGTATGTGTAAAATGTGCTAATATTCATTCTCTGGCACTGTCAGGATCGAGCTTCGTTAGAGAGAAACAAAATTCATTGCAGTCCATTTATTATTATTATTATTATTATTATTATTATTATGTAAAGATATCCCGTTCAGGCCAAGCCAGGTTTGTGGTAGACGATGTAAAGCGATGGCTAACGAGGAAGTCAAAAAAACAACAACCATATTTATTTTCCCTACGTATGTCAGGTACTTGGGGCTCAGGGGGGTCCTGAAAAATCCAAAGCTGTAATCCCAGTCTCCATAAGGATTCCAAATCGAGAGCCTTCTATTCGGAAGCCCAGCTCTTTATCTCTCCACCACCACACCCAATATTATTATTATTTCTTTTTTTAGTGATATATAAGGCCAGACGACAATTCCATAAATTCTTTTAGGGTGCCTGGCCTCTGAAAAAGATGGTAGGTGGTTGTGATGGTCACATAATACCATCATAAGCCGATGGCCACAGAAACATAGAACTTACGATCAACTTTAAAAATACCCACTGTCTAGTCTAGAAGGATCACTGGGGACTCAGAAGCTGTTTTTTTTTCTTATTGACAAGACGTTGGCCCAGAGGCGTCGCTTGTGCTGGTGCGGTTCGCAACACAGTACTTGTGGTCCCCCTCCCATTTCCAGCAACGCCACTATGTAGGCCCACTTAAAAATGGACGACTAGCTTAACTTACCAACTGTATTAAAAGGTGTATCCCTAGCATACTGGTTTGATATTTGCAGGGGCCATGAGGTATTTTTGTTGATAAGAGAAATATCTCTGCATTCAAATATGCCATGTGTTTACATTTAAACACTGAACAGGTATTTAACATTTTTTTTTACACTCCAAGTAAGTACATTTAAAAAAAAGACTATTTGAACTACGAGAGCTGTTGAATTAAGACTAAATAATCAGAAGAACACAACCAGAACATTTCAAATGTGTATTTTACAAGAGACATTGAAACAGCTCTCATGTTGTGATAGAGCACACAGCTACCCGGCAGGAAAAAAAATTATTTACATGAGATTTTAGAAAAGTTTTTGTTCAGCCCATAAGAGGATATTATATCTGTTTCTGGAAAAGCTAGTTGTGGTGTAGGGTGCTCTTAGCATTGCGCTAAGTGTGGATAACTTGCACAACGAGTGCCACACTTTTAACAGAGCCGCAACATCTCACAAGTGAAACACGCAAGATAAAGTAAGGTACGTTCAATAGGCAGCTACAATCATTGGAATACGTTAACAAAAAGATATAAGAAATACATAAAAAAAAAAGCTTATATTATTATTAAGCGTACTTGCATCAATTATTTTGGATCAGCCATGTAATTTAATATGTAATAGATCTAGACTAACAATAAAAAAGCATTTCTTAAAAACAAAAAAAGAAAAAAAAAGGTTACAAAAACAGTTTGTGTGGAAACACAAACTCAACATCGGCCCCCGAAATGGTCCACCCTGGCAGGTAAAAAGGCAGGTTTCAATATTTTCAGAAAGAATATCAAATTAAAATTCTATTAAAGTCAAATAACAGAGAAGAAAGAAGAAAGAAGGTTGACAGATCTTTTTCGTGTTGCCAATATATTTAATATTGTTAGAAGAATAAATCTTTTTTAGTTTCTCTTTATTACAATGTAACATGTTATTAATTTTGAATGTATGGATAAGGATAATAATTATTATTAAAAAATATATAAGTGTATGCTAAATGAATATATGAAGATCCTGAGGTTGAGGGGTAAAGCACTTGGAACCGGAAGTCCCGTGTTCGAATCCTGGTGAAGACTCTAGGAGGACCACTTCGGGTGCTGATTTTGAGTTTGTGTTTCCACACAAACTGTCTTTTGTAACCTAGTTTTTACTGCTTTCTTTCTTCTTTTTGTTTTTTTATTATCCCTTGAAGAATTAGCAAGCTGATAAAAGAAATTACAAAACAAAAGGGGGGCGCAAAGATTCTTATATGGTTTTTACAATGTAAAGTTTATCAATGCTTCCGTATTCTATACAGCGGATGCACCAAAAACATTGCTATTTAGGGCTTTGTCTCCATTTTATAAAAATCTCCAATTAGTTTTAATGAGATTTAATTCGTATTGAATTGTCAACTTTAAAAAAACTCATTTTCCCTTTCAGACTAACACTTCCAACGATACGGCCTACAGCCCCATACCCGAGAAATAACGCAATACTGAGAAACATCTTAGAAGAAGACAGGACTACATCATGACTCTATCGGCAAGTAACAGCCAATTTTGCGCTCTCTTCATCATCTTAATTGTCTTTGTCAACGTATCGCTTATCGTTAAGCATGTCCGGAGAGGCGGCTTCTTTGACAAGTGCAAAGTTATGATCCTTCTCTCCATGGCCACCGGGAATATCGTGCTGGCCTTGTTTCCTTTGGTTGTCCTGGCCAGATTTTACTACGAAAAGAACTACGAGCCTCCATATGGATTGAACGTAGTCACCTCCTCCTACGTCAGCCATCTTCTGCACTTCGCTCACGTGATCTTTCTGATTCTGCTTGGGGCGGAACCAGATATCTTGGCCAGGAAATCCCTTCCGGCTTCCTTGAGTAGACTTGCAACTGCCTTGTTGATGAGTTGTCTTCCTTGGGTCATCAGCGTAATTCTAGTAATGCCTCTGTTCATGGTTGGATATAAACTTCAACATTTCGCATCACCAATTACACTTTTATCAATGTTTTGTTTCCTGACGTTAACCTCCATAATAAGTGTCATTATTTTCATACGCCTTAAGCAAACAATATTTGCACAAGTTGTGCTCAGACATCAACAGCGAGGAGTCAATCTCAACACAGACCAGGAAGGGGCACCAGCTTACTTCATCCAGCAAGTCTCAGTCGTAACGCCCGAGCAACAAAACCATTGTCGAGACTCTTACCAACAAGGGCCTATCATGAATCCGAATCAATCCACTGCCAGTGGCACTGTCTCAAATGAGTATGTAGAGTTTCAGGATCTGGTTGATTCAGGTGTTTATCAAAATAATTATTTTGAACAAAACCTAATGCAGCAATCTCATAACTATGTTAACATCCCTAATCCGTATGATGAAATATTGAGTCAACCACTACCGCAGAGCCAAATACATACTCTAACCGATTACCAGTCACCCTTCCCGTCTATGCATCAACCACTCTACCGGCCACAGTTTCATCTACCAGGTATTCCTCTTACACCTTCTGCTCCTTACGAAAGTATACGTGAAGGAGCGCAGCAGGTGGCTAGTCGATCACGGCAACCGTCATCTAGCAACCACAATGACAATGTAGCCCGGGGAGATACCTTTGAACGCCCCCAAACTCCAGAAGTAATGGAAAACTTTCGGCTAAATTCGAAGAAGGAAAACGCCGTTTTACTGACTCTCTGCATCTTAAATGGCTGTATGGTTATTCCTAACATGGTATACTCAGCTCCCCATCATAATCTATTCACGCAACTCTCCAATGAAAGCCAAGGATTATTTTGGCTTCTGATCTCCAAATCACTTTTAATGCCCATTTTACTTTTTGTTTATTCGCATAAGTAAAACCTCAGTATTTTTCCGACTTGAGGCGAAACACATCAAAGGGCGGTGCGACATGCCGTCAAGAGACAAACTTTCAGTTATGTTGCCATTGTAATTAAACTTTTGTATAGAATAAAAAAAAAATGTAAAAAATATACAATGTTTTTTAAATGAGCAACATGAAAAACATATTTGCGAATTTTAACAATTTTAATTATAAAAAAATAACAAGATCATACGGGACGGACGGACAGACAGACCGCACAAAATTAATAGCGTCTATCACCCTTTCTGGAGCCGCTAGAAATGGTGCTTTAACTTTTTAAGTAGGGTAGAAAACTCGTATGCGTACTACAAGAGTTCCGCTGACGCCTTTTCGTGAATATAAACAGGCCTGCTAAAACACAGACACGGTCATATCAATTGGCGTCTCTTGGGTGGCGTCACTCGGTGCGGTTAGCTCAGGGTAGGAGGAAATGTCACGGGTAAATGGATATAAGTCTTTCAGCTCTCATATCTTTAATGCCCTTATTTCTTAATTTGCTAACTTTGCAATATAAGGGCCTGGCTGTTATCTCCTGTTTACCTTAAGTCAACACATATATTTTGAGAAAGATATCACTAGGCATTTTTGTTTTATTAAGTGAAAGCGTTTTCTATATTCCATATTTTAACTTCTACGTCACTATATAGAATTGTTTGTAATATTTGAATTATAAGCAAACAGATACAATAACATACAAATCTGCATATGTACTGACAGATTTATGAGTGTCTATCTATAATGTATATTTCCTACATAGAATTTCTGTATTTATTAAAAAAAATTTTTTTATCCAAATGTTTGTTTTTTAAAATTCCGATTTTGTTTCCTGGAAGTGTTATCGACACTGCTTGGTATATGTTTAAAATTATGGACAACACACCTCCCCTTTTGACTCTATATTGGGATAGTCATACCTGGTGGAAAACCTAATAACATCAAGCTTTTTGGTGTAAGCGGTGCACAATAGAAAGAACGTGTTGATAGGCTTTGCTTTTAAAATCCATGATAGTTCTTATGCACATTTTAGCACAGCAGAAGCTCTTTTGTTTGCAACTTTGATTGAGTCGGCAATTAGGAAGTAAGAGTCCCTGGCATTGTTTATTTGGATACTCTTCAATTGGGCAGATGTTGTAAAAGTCATCAGTGTCTTTGGCCGACGATTTACAAGGAGGTCGTACGGTCAGCACAACGACCAATCGCCTTTTCTTTCTCCTTCTAATGTCATGCCCATTGGTTCAAAATCACCGAGATTCGAAACTGTGACTCATCGATTTGAAAGCTACCCCCCCCCCCCACTGTTAGATATACACGCAACTGGATGAGAAGTTACCCATTAACAAAATTACGTTGTAAATGTATACGTAAACAAACATATCAAGCTAAAAATGTTGTAAACATAGGAAAGTAACATTTTAAAAGTTTTAAAACAAACAAAATATAAATATAAAAAGATTCAATAGCTCCTGATCTTAAAAAACGGAAAAAAACTTATATAAAGGAAATAAATGTATATTTATACACACAGTATTTATCTCAATACTGTAAGATTTATCTCCATTTTTCTATATTAAACGAAATTGTCTATAATTTCTCAGTTATTTCTCGTAAAGTTTCTATTGCTTTCAACTAAGCAATCAGACTTTCCAAGTGAGCTTTGCACAACCAAGTTCCTCTATTACCGGCAAGTTAATGATTTCTACATAAGACGGTGTTGGTAGTCGGTCCGTAGCTTGTACAAGTATATTTAAATGAACTAACGTTTAATTAACCTAAACAAACTACTTTTTTAAAAACAAAACTTAATTTTTACTTTTATTATTAACTAGCCATATTTTACTCGCGGCCCGCGGGTCTTAATTTGCGTATCATTGTTGATATAGTCACTGAGAGTGTTTTGTAAATAATCAAACATATTAATAATGTTATAAGTAAAGTGAATGAGTAAATGTAAAAATAGTATGAATGGAGCTATCAAAATAACTTATCGACCTAATCCATTTTTTCAAATAAAAACATTTGCTTGTAGGCCTACATATATTTGATTAAAATTTGAAATGAATACACTTCATTTTGTATGTTCATGTGTTAAAGTATAAAGTAGATCTATCATCTTTGAATTAGATCTTGAGTTAGAGATAGCTCTAGACTAATGTAGAGTTAAATATTGGCTTGGATAGAGTTCGTTCAGCGCGTGCGTGGAGGCTTCGATCTGCGCATGCGTGACCTTTTTGTTAGATGTTCGCGACTCAAGAATGGAACTATTAAAATGTCTGTCAATACGGCTTCGCAGCTATAGCAAACGAATGAATGAAAAATGCTTTAGAAAAACAAAATTGAATATTAATTTGAATAAAATATGAAATGAATGGACTATAATTAGTATTTTCATGTGTTAAAGTAAAAAAACTATCTTTGCGAAGAGAAATTCTATTATCTTAGAGTTGAATTAGACCTAAGAAATAGAGGTGATTAGAGAGATGTGTAACATTTTGGTCTTGTCTGATGAAAGAATGTTCATCAGGACTTCTAAATTCGCAGATATAAGGAACGAATTTATGTAAAAATGCTTTCGAAACACAAATTTGAAGGTTAATTTTATTAAGTATTCAGATCAATAGACTATATTTTGTATTTTCATGTGTTAAAGTAATAAAAAATTCTATGCAAAGTGTAGTTTTAAAAATTAGATCTAGATCCTTTCGATCCAAATATGGTAAACATGGCCTAGATCCATGAAATACTAATACTTTCATAGAGTTGGGCTACTTTTTTTTGATTGTCTTTAGTTTGTTTTAGGGCTACAATGCATACGTCACGGTTCCAGTTAGTACCCAAGGAACATTTATGACAAGTTTTATCAAGATTGGTGAAACGGCTTTGATTTCTATGCCGGACATACATACATACATACATACATACATACATACATACATACATACATACATACATACATACATACATACATACATACATACATACATACATTCATACATACATACATATATACATCACTGGCGGATCCAGAACTTTGGAGTGGGGGGGGGGCGATTTTTTTCCAAACCCTAACCCTAACGCCCAGTAAACCCTAACCCTATGCATAAACGTGCATACAGCATATATATATATTCGATACGTGAGAATAAAATAAGACTTTCTCAATCTTCGGCGAAAAAAAAACAGAAAAAAAAACAGTCATAATGAGGCCTTTCTCTTGCAAGCTTGGGGGCCTGGGAGAGCGCTGTAAGCTTCCTCAGTGGGGTTCGGGGCGAAGCCCCGACGCCAAAAGCGTTTTCTTGCACTTTTCACGGCTGAAACGCTTTCTCCTGACATCTACAGCTCGTTACTTATTAGTGGGGTTCGGGGCGAAGCCCCGACGCCAAAAGCGTTTTCTTGCATTTTTCACTGCAGAAACGCATTCTCGTGATATCTACAGCTCATTTATTTATCAGTGGGGTTCAGGCGAAGCCCCGACGCCAAAAGCGTTTTCTTGCAATTTTCACGGCTGAAAAGCATTCTCCTGACATCTACAGCTCAATACTTATTAGTGGGGTTCGGGGCGGAGCCCCGACGCCAAAAGCGTTTTCTTGCATTTTTCACGGCTGAAACGCATTCTCCTGACATCTACAGCTCAATACTTATTAGTGGGGTTCGGGGCAAAGCCCCGACGCCAAAAGCGTTTTCTTGCATTTTTCACGGCTGAAACGCTTTCTCCTGACATCTACAGCTCGTTACTTATTAGTGGGGTTCGGGGCTAAGCCCCGACGCCAAAAGCGTTTTCTTGCATTTTTCACTGCAGAAACGCATTCTCCTGACATCTACAGCTTATTATTCATCAGTGAGGCTAGGGGCGAAGCCTCGACGCTAAAAGCGTTTTCTGGCATTCTTCACTGCAGTAACGCATTCTCCTGACCTATAGCTCATTATTCATTCTATTATAAAGGACCTTTTGAATAATGTGGAAAAATATTCTAATACATTTGTAAATACAACCGATTTGTTCTTTGAAAAGATAAGATACCCCACATATTTAGATTAAGGCTTTGAGGATCGCCGCCGAAAAAAAAATCGATTAATAATATTCAATAAAATTTAAGCATAAATTGTGAGTTATAGTCCTAAATTTATTTAACTAGAAAAATATGAGATAGAGTAAAGGTTGGAAAAAGTCGACTAGGAAAAGATTATCTGGCTTTTGAACTCATCTCAACCGTGACTGTTATATTGAAAAATTTCGTTTCAATTATAGTCTTTCTTAAAATAGTTATGATAAATTCATGTGAAATTACACAAACTCTGTCTGGAAAGGGGAAGGGCCTTAAAATGAAAACGATTAATACTCGCTCCTTTTTATAATTCCTGCTAATGATTGCATTTTGCATTAAAGAATATGGGTTGGGCGACTCGATGTAAGAATTTACTTTATAGCATATATAAATTATATTATATTAGTGACAGATTTTTTTAATTTTGTAATTTCTTACTATAATACAAAAAGAAAAAGTATTGGTTTGTCCGATAAGGGGAAGGTGATTGCATGTATCGCACTTCCACCTGTTTATATTATATAGATATTCGACTAATTTTGTTCACAGACTATGATTTCTCCATAAAAGTAGGACCGCCCCCCCCCACACACAAAGGGTTTAGATGGGAAGGGCGGTAGAGGTATTCGCTCCTCCCCTTCCAATCGGCCAACAGGTGAACGACATAATATAAAGACCGGTTAAAATACCAATAACAAGTTTTAATCATACAGATATTTAATTGATTCTGTTAGTAAGCTGTGATTTCTACATATAAATTGGACCGCCCCCCGCACTCGAAAGTTTATGGTGGGGGGGGGGCGGATTGATGGCATTGCCCCCTCCTGACCCTACCAAATCGGCCAAAATACTAGAAGGGGGGGGGGGCGAAATAATCTAAAAATAGGTTGAAATATAAAAAATTAGTATATATTATTAACATAAGTAATAAATTCGTATACAAATTGCGTGAATTCTATACTAAAATTTGTCCGCCCCCCCCGAGGGGGGGTCGGCCGAGTGGGTGGGGGGGCGATCGCCCCTACCGCCCCCCCCCTGGATCCGCCGCCAGTGATATACATACATACATGATGATACATACATAAATACGCCTTACTTTCTACTTTATAGTATAGATATATTGGAGGCGCAATGGCTGAGCGGTAAAGTGCTTGGCTTCCGAGACGGGGTCTCTGGTTCGAATCCTGGTGAAGACTAGGATTTCTTATTACGGGATGTTTGGGAGCCTTTGAGTCCATCAAGCTCTAATGGGCACCTGACATTGGTCGTTGTGCTGGCCAAAATGACTCCCTCGTTAACATGGACCACAATGTCTGCAAGGATAACCTTACGTTTTTTAAATACTAGATTCAACTTCAGATCTAATAGTAACAAAATAAAATAACGTCTTTAGTCTTCCACGTCTCTGATTTGTCCAGTTCAACTATCACCCACGTGACTTCTGAACATAAATTGTCTTCGATCAACGAGAAGTCTTATATTTGGTCTCTATAATTCCAGTAGTGACTAGAAAGAAACAATGCGATAATTCCCGCTTAAGCCATGAAAAATGTTGACTTTTAAAAACATTACAATATTCAAACCAGACTTTTCACTGTGTGGTACCGTAGTTAATGTTTTCCCCTACGATATACATCAAATGTCAGATTTCTAGGAAAATCGCTAGTGCCGTTTTCAAAATATTCGTCCAGAATCGAGTCACTTTCTATCTTTTACTTATGTAGAGTTTGCAAGTTAATAGGAGGAATAATGAAAACTCCATAACAAAATTAAAAAAAAAAGCTTATTTTCTGCATGTTCTTGCATCAGTTAGATTTTATAATTTTGATGGCAATCAGCAACGATCGAACCAATTTTCGAGTGGGTTTGTACTGAAATAAAACTATGGGAATCGATGCCGAGTGAAAGTATCGAAGCATGATGATTGCAGAAATAAGCCACAGCGGGAACATCTTCGCGTGGAACACGAGCAATGCTGAGACCACCATAAAGGCAGTTAGGTAGAGGACATGCAATAATACCAATGTAATGAGTATCCCAAAAGTTTTTCTTTTTCTGTTAGCTGCAGTCTTCGCTGGTAGGGCCGTAACTCTGCTTCTTGTTTGCATCATTACCACTGTGGACTGATCGACTTCACACGAGAGGTATGCTATTCTAACCCTCGTTAAAGTTATAGTAGATATCGACCTCTCTGATTCTATTAATTGTGAAATGCTCTTAATGTTTGGTTCACTTTTAATTGTTTCGTTTAAACTCTCAGAAGCTTCACTTCTAATTTTGTAAGATTTATTCGTCGTTCGACAGTCGTGGTCCACAATTTTTTCCCGATTCGCTATTTTAAGATTTCCTTGTTTCACTTTGTTTTCGTGCAATCTGTGCACTTCTTTCATGACGATAGCTGCCAAACCAAGGAACCCGACAATGGAAATGGAGACCGCGCTGGGCATGATAAGAAACACAAAATTTTGGCTCATGATCGCCACGCATACATGGCGCTCACGGAGGCAAACGAGCGTGTCCTCTAGTCCCTGCGTGTTCCAACCAAGTGCGGAGGATATAAAAAACAGGATTGTGGGAATTGCCCAGCTAAGTACAGCCATTGCATAACCAGTCTTTGACGTCATCATTCTGTACAGAAATGGTTTTCTCACCATAATGACGTTGTCTATGCACATGCAGATCGCGTGGTAAATAATTATGATTTCCGACAAAACTTCGGCGAACACTCTAGCGGTGCATAAACTACTTCCCAGACTCCACCGCCCGTTCAGAAGTATTTGTACAATGGCCAGCGGCATGCAGAAGCCGCCGATGACCAAGTGGGCCAAGGAGAAGGAGATGGAGAGAATGCTCTTGGTGTCGCTGTAGCCGCCGTGTCTGTCCGTTCTGTTGATGTACTTCCCGTGGTAACGGCTGTACACAAAGGCGGCGATGAGAAGGACGTTGGAGACGACGATGAAAGCGGCGACGAGGCTCATAGCAACAGCGACGACGAGAAGAAGCTCCGGGTGGGTCGTGAACCTAACGCTGGACTCGGACAAATCAACAGACACATTGTCACAAACAGTTTGATTCACGGTATCCATGGCAACCAAAAATCTATAAAAACAAAATTGTTTCGTTAGTAGTTTATCCCCACTTCAATGAAAAGATTTTTTTTTAAGTTATGTATTAGATATTTAAAAACATTACTGTATTGTAAAGAGCAAAACAAAACAAAAATACACACAAAAACAACAACACAAGGATTGCTAAAATATAGAAACAACAAACAACTCATACAAAGAAAAGCAAAAGAAAAATGAATCGTATCATAAACATTATTATATGAAATGATAAAATTAATAATAATAATAATAATAATAATAATAATAATAATAATAATATAAATAGTAATAATAAATGATATTAGAACAAAGGATAAAAATACGAATATTTATATTATTAATAACAATAAATAATTATTATAATTGTAATAATAACACTAAAAATAACTAAAAATAGAAACAAAAACAAAAAAATAAAAAAAACAGCAACAAAAAAAAAACAGCAACAAACAAACACAAAAAACTAAATATGAAGATAAAAGCAGGAGAAACATCAATTTATGACATTTGATATATCTTCTGACTGTTACAAACTAATCTTATTGCGATATTTCAGAAACATCTAATAACTATTCTAGAGATACATACATAAAATATAGCAGTCTTAATGCGATATTTCAGAAACAGAATAACTATTCATGAGATACAGACATATAATATAGCAGTGCTCCAATATGCATGTCACATTTCAATGACTAAATGTCTCCTAGAGATTCGATCCCATTCTGTCCGGAAAAAAGTAAACTCTATTCCGTAGTTCATGATTTAATGGTGCTGTGGATTGTGATAATCAGTAACGAGGTCAAGTGAGTCATCACATCTTAAGTGCTCTTATTATGACTTTCAAGATATTGGTCAATGTGATGACCATGTAGTATCCATGTGACCTCTTGATCGCCTTAGACCGCTATTGTCCGCTATAATCCTAGAGCCGAAACCTTTGATTATATTTATCATTTATCTTATTCAAATGAAATGCTGACATTGTCATTGCTAAAAAGGGCATAAAGATTTATCGTAAACCTTTAAATAAAGGTATATTATTTACATATATTATCAATACATTCCATATTCTGTACAGGTGATAAAATAGAAAACTAAATTATATAGTTATTTACCATAGATATGAATCAAAAGTGCGTTATTTTTCAATACCTATTTAATACAACAAAATCTTACAAGAAATCTGTTCAATTGCGCAGAATGTAGAGAACAAATAATTTGTAAGTACGGTCTGCGCAAGAATTCAAGTAAATTCCAAATTCCGAAATATAACAATAAAAAAAGATTTTAGATGATATATAAAGGAAAGGGAAAAACAAACAAAAAACAAATTTACTGAAAATTGAAATTAACAACGAGCACTATCTTCTGATTTTGAGTTGCCTGCCCATGGCCGTTTAAATTTTTATTCACAGATAAAATGTTGAGACTATTTGCTCGTTTCAACAAGGAACACAGTGAAACAGAATCCCATGCGCTACATGACTAACTAGTTAATGGTGTTTAACGAACAATCATTCGCTGTTTTGACTCATTGGGAAACCCGACATCAGCATGACTTCCCCTGGGAACATCTCGTATAGCTGACAGGGGCGTAGAACCCATTCACTGCCCTCATTTTATTTCTGAATAAAAATAAAAATCTTCCTTGTATTATTTTTACCTTTTTCTTTTTAAATTATCGGTGCTTTTTTTTAAAAAAAGGTTATAATGACGATATACCTAAGCAGACTCTTATATGAGGGGCATTAACTCCACAAACCTGCCTCACTATAAAAGCTTTCCTCTAAGAACCCAGTTAACCCATCAGGGCTAGATGGACTTAAGTGTTTATTGAGAGTCCAGACATAAGAATCTAGACTTCCAAAAAATAGAAATTGAGTAGGAGCCTGGGCTTGATGATGGAAACTACATTACTTGCTTCTCTGTCATAAACCTCTATGCTTTCAGTGATGGAGAGGAGACAGTACCAGATTTTAGAGTCTGGGAGGATTTGAATTATTTTGTAATACCTCTACCCTTTTCAAGCTTCATTATCAATGTACATAATAACATCTATAAAGCATTTCCTATTTGTACTGCAGTATAAAGAGTGCTAGTAAATTTAATCTTTTATCTCCATTTTTTTTCTAACATTTAATATGCATATTTGGATTGGTTACACCCTCAGAAAAGAAACCATCAACAGAGCTAGACAGGCCATAGAGTGGAGCCCCCAGGGCACAAGACGTAGAGGAAGACCAAAAAGAACCAAAAATGTACTAGAGGAAGCTGAGAGGGCAGTAAAGAGCAGGGAAGCCATACAAAAAAAAAAAAAACTAGCAAGAGACCGTGGAGAGTGGCGTGTTATTACTGAGGCTCTATGTTCCACGAGGAACGCAAAAGAAAGATGATGATGAATATGCATTTTCGTTAACAATTAGATATTTTTAAAATGTGGATCACCTCTTTAAGGTCAAGGCCAGGTGCAGATGCAGTTTTCCACTTTCGTTAATCCTGGATGGACGGGTTTAAAATGTTTATATTGAAATCAATTAGTTTATTTTTATACCTCAATAATTGCCTATGCAAGATCCATTTATAGCTTGGAAACTTGTTTACGTAGCACACAGTCTTATCAAGAGCTAAAAAAATAAATTTTATTTATGTTACGACATTTAACTTTCATTGAGCTTTAATGACCTCCTCCAGTCGTAAGACGACTATAAATCATTTCCTGGACCACAAGATGAGTGTGATGATTGGATTTGAATAGAGTATTGTAAATAGCATTTGATAGAATCTGGGTTTTGAGAAATAACGAATTCTAGGTTTATTTATTGTAATCTCGTTGGTCTATTAGTTAAAGCAGAGTTACAAGCCTTGAGAGATTTTTATTGTTGTCAGAGACCTGAGTTTTGGCACTTATCGTAAAAGTACTGTTGAAGGCATTTTTCATAGTTTGTTGTATATTTCATTTTTCAACATTTGATTACGTTATATACAGTTACAGTTTATTCTGATTGCTTATGAAACATATACGTCTGTTCTTAATTAATCCCTGGTGTTTCTTTGATATGTTGAAAGATATGTTTTTTTAGCCCCTGTCAAAGCCGACTATGTCCGGAACCTTGTCACACGCAGTTCTTGGCCCAAAGCAACGAAAATATTCGGTACATTTTTTGTGCTCAGGAGGGTCTTTAAAAGCTGCTTGAGAGTCCCCGGCTCCTGATTTTAAATTCAAACCTCAGCTGCTTTGCTGTTTAACCATAACAGGGAAAACCCTTTTGGCCTCAATCCTGAGAGACACAAACTCTAAACCTACAATTAAGTCATTCAAACGTAATATACGTTTTTTATAGTTTTCATTTGATTTATGTCCCCTTACAACTGGCGACTCTTCTGCGTGGGCATATTACTTCCGGGTGCACTGGATTGGAAAAAGAAACATATATCACAACGTGTAGTATCTGTAGAATATAAATATTGTGAATTGAAATGCCGTTCTTATTGAAAATGAAAATTCAGTCAAAATAATTTATGAATGAACTTAATTATTTTTTTTTATATTAAGTAAACTTAATTTAATGGCTAACATATAAAAATTGTTCCGAAAAAAAATCTTTTACTGAACTATATATTCCACTAGGGTCAATGTTTTTAACAAGGTGATAAGATAGAATTCTTACGATACATAGTCGATGTTATTTTTTAAAAACACTTACCGATAGAGGAAAAATAAAGAAAACTATATATAATAGTAAGATTTGCCTGGTTGTGTGGTAAGCGCTCTGGATTGTCGTCTTGATGGTCCAGGGTTCAAACTCTGCCCTCCACCATCTCCAGCCGTTAGGGCTAGGATGTAATAATCTACAATTCTGAAAGAACATCCTAAAATAAAAGCAAGATATTGTTTATTAAACAGACTAATTAGGAGTCGAATACTATGAATTCGGCTTTACATTCATCATTGAGTTCCATTGATTTTTAAAATATCGGTGCTGAAGAATAAAGACTGGAGCCATGGCAACGTGAAGATATCGGAAACAGGTTAGCAACGAGAAAAGCCACAAGGAAAACAATCTAGTTTTAAACACGAAAAGGGCATTAACCACAAGAGAAGTTGACAGGTAGAGGAAATGTATTGTCACCATGGTGATAATTATACTTAACACTTTTCGCTTCCGGGAATTTGTAACTTCAACCGACCGAGAAGTGATATTTAAATGTTCATTCGTTTTGATTGTTTTGTTCTCAGATGGCATCACAGCTAAAGAGTTCTGTGAAACTGTAGAAACGAATTGCTCATGACGTCCATCTTGGTTTGTTGTGCTCTGTTCATCGTGGTCGTGAAACTCCTTTATTTGGTTTGGGTATTTTAAACACAATTGACTGGAAATCTTTTTACAAGTTGTCTGAGTCGCAGTAAACCCCTTTTGACAAGACAACTTTCGGCGAGTCTTGATCCTAAAAGTCTGTGTCTTGTTTTGTACTAGGCAAGCACTAGTAAAACTTGTTCTCTTAATCTGCTTAGTACCAGTTTTTGTAGCACCATCTGCCTTGCCTGGTTTCTGGCCATCATTAGTAGAATCGTATGTCGGTTTATGTTTCATCCTTCTTTGGTGGATTCTTTGTATCTCTTTCAGCGTTACCGTTGCCATGGCAACAAATACGCCAAACGATAAACAAACACCGCTGGGCAAAACAATAAGAGAAAATTTCTTTCCCAACAAAGCGACGCACATGCTGCGTTCCTCCAAGCAAGACAGTGCTTCCTCGACACCATCTCTGTGCCAGCCAAGACCCACGGCAATGCAAACAATTGCCATCGGAACAGTCCAGCTAAACAACACAGTTACGTATCCAGTCCTTGACGTCAGCATTTTGTACTTGAATGGTTTTCTAACCATTGCGTAGGAGTCCAAGCCAAAACACAGAGAGTGATAGATTCTGATGAGCTCAGTAAGGACCTCAACCAACATCCTTCCTGTGCAAAATGTCGACCCAAGAGTCCACTTTCCGTTGGCTATTACCTGCACGATGGCCAAAGGGATGCATAATGCTCCAACGATCATGTGAACTGCAGAGACAGAGATGAAGAGCAGCTTTTTGATGTTGCTGAATCCGCCATGGTTCACGGTTCGGTTGACGTACTTCCTGTGGTGACGATCATAGATGACCAGAACGATAACAACGATGTTAGATCCGACGATGAAAGCTGCCAGCAGACACAAAGCAGTGGCGGAGATCGTAAGTACCAGAGGGTGGGACGAGAACCTTGTGCTGGAATCGGAGAGGTCAACAGACACATTGACACATGCTGACTGATTGAACATCGCAAGGAAAACAAGACTCAAATAGATCAAAAATCTTCTAGATGCTTCAACTCCTTGACGATTTCGCCGATGTAAAGCAAATATCTCAACTCCAATCACTAAACGGAACTTACAATATTAAAGCTCATATGTTGCGGTTGTCCCGAGTTGAAGTAGTTCAAAGCGTAAATGTCTGCACGCTCTTATGGCATGGGAGGAAGCGTTTGCACAAATGCTAAACAGGCAAGATGTTTGAAAAGAAATAATTAGAATATCAGTTCTTCTAGCTCTGTCTACTATCGGTTTATCTCAAGTATTAGCAAAAGAATTATGCTTGTAGCAGTTACTATTCAAAACAATTTCAAAGCTAACAGAGTTATCTCTAAATTCTTATCAGTCCCCCCATCCCATTTACTAAAATGAAAACAAAGGACAAAATAAAAATTCAATTGAATTTTCTGTTGATGAAATTTAAGTCATTGTTATTTCGTAACACTTCGCTTTGTCCACACAAAACACTAGGGGCGACAGTGCTTGACATAAACAACGAATCATTACCAACTAAAACAAAGTCTGTCGACGCCTTCCAAGTTTATTTTTTCATGACATCAAATGAAACATTCTGATAGTTTTTTGGATGACAAGCACACGCCAGCGCGCGCGCACGCACGCACACTCACACACACATACATATGTAATGGCTTCTAAAACTGACACTTTTGTAACGCCAACAAATCCATTCGATTGTTACAGTTTGTCACCTGGACAGGATTTTCCTCAACGCAATTCTAAAATTATTGCGCAAACATTAAAAAAATTTGTAGCGATAGAAAAAAACAACAGAAAGCTTTAGAAGCAGAGCACTTGGATCGACGACAGATAACTCTGCTTTAGAACTTCATGTAAATTACGTATTCCGAAAGCCTTCAGAAAGACTTTTTGGCTCCTTATCGCTATTATCGTCAGGTAGTTAATAACTCATCCTCATCCTAAAGCACTTTTAGTGAAAAGACGACACTGCAGAGACTTTGCCATGTAGCATGTGAATTGATGCGGGCAGTGTGTCACTGGGTGGCTTTGTTTCATTAAAAGAATAATTAGATAAAGTAGATTCATATCACTCTCAAAGTCTTATCCTTAACCTTGCAAGACACGACCTTCTCCAAGAATGTGATCCACTGTTTCATTGTCCAATATGCCGAGGCGGCATCGTGAAGCGTAGTTCTCTCTAAATCACCCAAAGTATGCATCCTACCTGGACAGTGGCCGACACCGAACTGGGCTAGGACTGCCTTGCTGGAGTCATTTCAGATAATTTCATAACTTGAAACGATGCTCTGCCTAACAATTCAAGGGCGGTCATTCAAAGAAGGGAAAGAACCCCTAGGTACAAAGCAAACTTTTTTTTATTCAGGAAATAGGATATTATTGTCCATATTTTATCCTATCAGGCATAAACAAAGCTCTGCCGAGGGTCTATTTAAGTTTCCTTTTCGCCAACTGAGCATGTCTTTGGAGATATATTACAATTTAGGTTTCAACTGAGACACAGACTTTGGTCTCCATTTGCTATCTGGAGATCTCCTCTATTCCAGTAAAGTCTGTTGAACTTTTCCGGAGCTAATCGCCACTATTGTATACATCTTTATACTGTACATCAAAACACTGTGCCATAGCTGTCTAAAATAATACTTTTACTTGTTAGCATTTCCAATAGCGTTTCTAAATATTCTGACAAGTTTTTGAAAAGGTTTATGATGGAATAAAATCACGGGAAGGAATGCAGAGTGTATGTACCTGACAGAAGTTATAAGGGAGATCACCCACAGGGGAAACATACTGATGTCGTACACAAACAAACTGCAAATAACAATGAACCATATCAAGTAAAAGCTGTATATAGTTGCCATGGAAATGACCAATGCAAAAGCCTTTCTCTTCGTTTTGATAGTTCTAGTTTTATTACCATTCATCTTAACCTGTTTGGATTCAACATTTTCTTTTATTTTGCTTGTATTGCTATAGCTTCCACTGGTGTACAGATACTGCCGCATGTCTTGATTCACGATTGATGCCGACGCTGTGATCATTGCTGGTGGTCCATCACCTATGCTCTGAATTTTCTCAACATTTTCAATGGATGCATTTAACTGATTATTTGAACAACTAGAGCATTTAGAACCTGCTCCCACAGGATTTGGTACGCCTCCAGAGTTGACCAAACTAGTGTCTTTAATTTGACCATGCAAAGACCGCCTTTGGTGTATTCTGTAAATTTCTTTTAATAAAATTGCACTAAAAGCGGCCAGTACTAGTAAGGAAATGACTATAGAGCTCGGTAAAATAAAAAGTATAAATTTTTTGCTGAATATGTTTGCACATATATTGAATAGTTGCAAGCAGACTAATGCGTCTTCAATGCCTTCCGTATGCCATCCCAGACACACTGTAACAATGAATGTGAATAAAGGAATAGCCCAGCAGAAAAACACCATCCCGTAACCTGTCTTTGTCGTTAATAGTCTGTATCTCAGTGGGCAACGGACCTGGGCCAGGGCGTCTAAGCACATGCAAATGAAATGGTAAGTGTAGACGATCTCAGAGTAGGCTTCGACGAAGGTTCGAACTGTGCAAAACGGGTAGCCAAGAGACCACCTCCCGTTGTTGACGATCTGAAGGGTGGTTAGCGGGATACAGAAGCAGCCGATGAGGAGTTGATCAGCATGGAGCGACATGGATAGAATCTTGTTGATGTCGCTGTAGCCGCCACGTTTGTCTGATCTGTTGACGTTGCTGCTGTAGTGTCGGCTGTATCCGATAACAACGATGATGAAGATGTTGGCGCCGACGATGTAAGTGTTCATGAGACACATGACCACGGCGATGACCACAAGAAGATGTGGATGTGACGTGTACCGAATACTTGATTCAGACAGGTCCAAAGACACATAGTCACATAGTGATTTATTTAGCATTATGCTTGGATGATCTAATAGAGTTAACTTCTGGTTTGGATGAACCAATGTTTCTAAGTCAACTTCTGGCCAAGGTGACTAAAATAAAACATAAACAAACAAATTATAAATAAGCAAAATAAAAAAAAACAAACTTAAAAAAAAAGCTTTTTAAGGGAAAAAACTGTACATTTATAGCCATATTTATCAACATAATAAGATTTATTTCTATTAATTAATATTGAACTAAATTAATTAATTACCAATATTCAATCGACTAATTCGTTACTGTATTTATTTTCTCGTGTTTTGTTAGGCACAATAAATAATGCTGTAAAGTTTCAACATGATGCGAGAATGGTTGTCGAGAAATAACGTTTTCAAAATTTGGCGTAGACAGAGTGAGTTGCTATAAGCTTTGTGAAAATACTTTAAAAGAAATAGCTTAAATACGGGAACTAAATTAATTCATTACCACTAATTAATTAATTTATTGTTTATTTTTTGGATTGATTCTTGTTTTGGTAAATAAATTGAGAATGGGAAGTGGGAGAAATAAAGTGTGACAGACGGACAGACAGACAGACGGACGGGGAGAGAGACAGAATGACAGACAGACAGACAGACGGACGGAGCCAGTTGATTTAAATTAGCTTTTTAAAAATTATCAGGATTACAAACTTTATTTAACTACACAAGAACTGTTCTCTCAGTTCGAATAATGGTGGGCGCGGTGGTTGAGTGGTTAATCGCTGGCTTCCGAACTTCGGGTCCTGGGTTCGAATCTTGGTGAAGATTGGGATTGATTCTTGTTTTGGTAAATAAATTGAGAATGGGAAGTGGGAGAAATAAAGAGTGACAGACGGACAGACAGACAGACGGACGGGGAGAGAGACAGAATGACAGACAGACAGACAGACGGACGGAGCCAGTTGATTTAAATTAGCTTTTTAAAAATTATCAGGATTACAAACTTTATTTAACTACACAAGAACTGTTCTCTCAGTTCGAATAATGGTGGGCGCGGTGGTTGAGTGGTTAATCGCTGGCTTCCGAACTTCGGGTCCTGGGTTCGAATCTTGGTGAAGATTGGGATTTTGAATTTCGTGATTTTTAGAGTGCCAATGAGTCTAATGGGTACCTGGCTTTATTTGGGGAAAGTAAAGGCGGTTGGTCGCTGTATTGGTCACATGACACCCTGCTCGTTAACTGTTGGCCAGAGAAACAGGTGACTTTAAAATCATCTGCCCTAGAGATAGAAACGTCTAAAAGCTATTGTTTTTGAGCTTTCTGTCTGTCTGTTACCTTTAAATCTAAAAAAACTAAAGGGCTATTAAAAATCGTATTTTCCCCATTCGCGTTATCAATAATGTGACTAAAATAGGCCAACTGTTTTCAGTTACATGCGCGCCAGTTTTATAAATACAATTAAGAGTTGTAATTTTTTAAATACATAACACTAGAGTGTTCTCTCTTGTATTTGAATAAATGTGTTAGTATTTGGTGAAAATAAATGTCCTACAAATAACGTCAAGCTAAGATTGAAGAGGACGGTGTTGGGATGATATTCTAATAGTTTCCAATAGTGTGTTCCGCAGAGCCCCACTGATTCGCAAGTCCTGAATATATGTTCAATGAACTACTGGAATGGTTAATAAGTCATCACGTGAATCAATCTCTCTAAAAAATAAACAAAGTGTTCCGTTCAATTCTCAGAATGTGCAAAGTGTTTCGTTAAAAGAAACACGGTTCGACATGTAGTCAATGAGTATCTGGGGTGGGTTTTATATGTTCTATTTTTAAAAATCTATCATTCATTAGTTAGAAAGAACAAAGTAATCAATCTTACATAGTCACCAGCTTCATAAAGAAGACATTGTATTTAATTTTTTTTAATGTTATTTGTTTATCGACAACTAGGAAACTCATAACCCAACTAATACTTTAATTGACACTTATTAACTTTCTGTCCAGGGCTTTTGCAAGAGAGGATTTGAGCCTCTCAAGCCCTCACTCTAATGGAGTTTGATGATGATGATGATGATTAACTATGAGCCGAGAATCACTTTTTTTTTCGAATGATTTGTTAAAAATATGGAGAGATAATTATATTGAAACAAATAAACCAAATATTTAAACTAGTCTTATAAATTACCTCGAGATGATGTATAAACACACTATTGAGAGTATATAATGTGGTACGTGTAGACAGTAATGAAATTGATATTCATTCAAATGATCAAATTCTCATTAGAATAAATATTGATAATGATATAAAAGAAATACGTGGCATCTTATAAAGCACAGTGAGTCACGTGACCTGCAAATAGATATCCCATTTTAACGGGAATTAAAATAACAGGCGGATTTTTGTGTTTAAACATCTTATTGATTCGTGGCTGAATAATCCAACTTTTTTTGGGTAAGTAAGTAACCAAGGCAACCGTCAACAAATGGTCTGTAATTGATTGTCTTTAGTTTGTCTTTAATATTGATTGGTTTTGCACATTCCTATTTTTTTGAAAATGCACTTTGAAATAGAAAACCGTTGAAACGATATCATCTAGCTGTCTGTTTATGTAGCTTTCATCCTTTTAGAATCTAGCTGTCTGTTTATGTAGCTTTCATCTTTTACAATCGGTTTATTTTTCATTTTATTCTAGCCAAATACTTGCTTTCATTATTAGTTATTGCCATTGCTTTACAGGTGAATGCATAGACCAGTGTTTCCCAAACTGCGTTCCGCGAAATCCTAGTGTTCCGCGAACCCTGAACAGGTGTTTCACGAACTACTGGAATAATTAACCAGTAGGCCACCACGTGAAAATTATCTCTCTAAGAAATAAGCAAAGCGTTCCGCTAAATACTCAGAATGTTCGAAGTGTTCCGTTTTAGAATGATATAGAGAAGATCAAGGTCTAAATTTCTATTACTTGAAGTGTAGATTTTGATTTTCAAATGTCTAGATCAATATTTTAATGTTATAAAAATACTAAAACTAATCTACTATTTTTAAATTCAGGCGTATTATTTTTTTTTACATAAATCGTATCTAAATTATATTTAAATTATTCCAAGTTTATATTTAAGATCTAGTAGATATAGATCTTAAGAGTGCTAGAACAGAAGTTTAGTTTAGGTAGATCTACATCCTCATTCTAGTTCCATTTAAATGAAAATGCCAATAGCTCTGTTGTTAACTGTGCTAGGACATTGAGCTGACTTTGTAATAGCTCTGTTGTTAACTGTGCTAGGACATTGAGCTGACTTTGCCAAAGTACAAGCTTAATACCTGTTCTTTTATTTATTTTTTTTAAATTACAAATCAATGCCAAAAGATGATCTAAAATCGCTCGTCTGACATATTGTACATATCCGGTAGATGCCATGCCGTAATGTGTAATATACCTTTTTATCAATAATAGGCTATTAGTTTGTTATTCAGTTAACAGTTGGTCGTGCAGTTAGCGTGCTGGACTGATAAACTCGACGGTCCCGGTTCATACCCTGCTCGCTGCCATTCCCCGTCGTCCAGAGAGAGGTTTGGACAAGGAAGTAAATTATCTTTAACTTTGATGGGACATACGAAACATGTAAAAACAAATACAGAAAAAAACATTTTTTACATTGTCTAATAAATTTTTGAAACATTATTACTTTTGACAATCAAAACAAAATCTTATCTTCAATATTCATTGCGAATAGGCGTATACGACAGGGATCCGACAGGGGCCACCTCTGAGTTTGTGTGATAAAAATATTTTTTATTTCATTTGGGGTCACAAATTCACTTCGTCTGGGGCCTCTAATTATCTAAGGCGGCCCTGATACGAAGACCTCCGTAGATCATGCTATATAAGTCTTTTATGTATTGTTAAAAAAAACTATGAATATATCTGCTAGTTAATCATAAAACAAAAGAATTCGCTTTCAGAAGACCAAAAGTAGTTTGTAGAGAATTAGGTCGTCACTTAAAAATTTGAACCTAATAATAGATAGCTATGAAACTTTCTATTTTCATAACCACTTCACTGGCAGAGTGGTTAGTGTCAGTGGCGTAGTTAGGGATTTGGGGGCCAGGGGGACTTGACATTTTTAGGGGCACCAGCATTTTGACATTCGATATCATGACATGGGATAATGTACTTAATAAATATAAGATAAGATTTTTAATTTAATTTTCATTGGTCCAATCATATGGAAATTCAGTTTGACTACAATTGACTGCCTCAGCCTAACTACTGTAACAATAACAATGTACATGCAAATACGAACAACATTCACACTCGAAACAAATACACATAGATACAACCCGCACTTTATGAATTAGACTTCTCAATGACGACATATAACCTTGTAACACTGTAGCGGGAAGTGGGTTAAGGAGTTTTTAAATCTTTCTTAAATCTAAATTCAGATAGTTACATTACATTGTCCAAGCATAATGCTAATAGTCTCATTGTCATGACTTTCTTTCAAATCCTTTGAATAGTCACTTTAAAGTTATTGAATACTAGGACCTACTATTTTTAGGTTTAATTGTAAATTTAGTTTTATTTTATATATAAATATTATAATCACTGAATTCGCTAAAAAAAATAATTAATTGGAAACTTGTGCCTCCTGCAGTCTGACAATATTAGAAACGTCAAGCTTTAAATTAGCCAAAGTAAGGCGAAGGTCTTTTCTAGTGGTTACTTGCTCATTAAATTAGTTACGCTTTAAATTCAGTTTAACCATGTATGCTGATTTTACAGGAACATTCAAGTGCAGCCAAAATGATTTAATCAATGAAAATCGAATTCTTTCCTAGCAGTCGGAGGTTTGTTTCATTCATTTGCGTTAGATGCCTGCCATCTTAATCAAATCTTTTTTTTTAGCCTTTTTAATCTTCCCGTTTCTAAAAAAAAATCCAAAATTGTATAAAAGAGTTTGACAAAACGAGCAATACAACTCCCTTTCGAAAACCAGCGAACCTCAGTTTACAACAAGAGTTTATCATGTTGCTCATCATTTGTTTCACCAAACTGTTGGAAGATGAGCTTATTTTCGGCATGGTTTTGTATTTTATTTTGACTTTTATAATTAGATTCAAATAGCAGTAAGCTAAAATTGTATTAAGTATTTGCTTGTGTATTCCAACTCACAAGGTGAATAGTGGCTATATCTGGACTTTCTTCATTCTATATTACTTATGAAGCCTTGTAGCGTCATACCATCGATGGTGCCCCATATGTCGAAATAAGCTACATACTTACACAAATCTGCAGTAATAGTTCATCACTAAAACAAGTTCTTGTTGTGTCACAGATACACTTTTAACTATGTTAATATTTATCAATTTACAAACAAAGGTTTAATTTTTTTTTAAACAACTAAAGCTATGTTATTTTCTTACAGGCATTTATAACACATTCTGAATTGCCTTTTCTTTTTTTTTTTTATGTTGTTTGAATAGTAGAAAGTCTTTTAATTGTTAATGAATTTGTAAATTTAGTTTTTGGATATTGCTATATGTTAGTGAAGCCGACTTGGGGTAAGCATTTTTTTTTTAAATTAACATTTACATATGTAGATAAAATAAACTATAATCTCAAAAGCGTATTAGCTAGTTTGTTTATAAAAAAAAATAAACGTTTACGCGCGCAAGAATTAAAGAAGCAACAGAGTAAAAGTTTAAATATAAACAAGATTACAAAGAGAGTTTGTATTATCACACAAACTCAGAGGCTGCCCCCATCGAATTCACCAATGGATCTGGAATATTCAAGCCATAGTCTTGTTTTGATCGTTGAAAGTAATAAAATTTAAAAATCATTGGGCACTCAAATAATAATATTAATAATAATAATATAAAAAATATCTTTTAAAGTTTAAATCTTTCAAAATGAATTTTTAAACAAACACAAGTACTTTTTCGATTACAAGTTTTTTTTTTTTATATATTCATTAAGTAAAGTTCCCCTTTCAGACCTAGTGATCTAAAGGGCAAATGAAGTAAAGGTCATCTGTGTTTATGGCCCCCGTCAACGAGGGTGTCATGGGGCCAGCAAAACAACCAGCCAGGTTTACGTTTCCCCAACTAATTACAGGTACCCATTAGAGCTGGGTGGACTCAGATTCCGAATGTAGAAATCCCAGTCTTCACCGGAATTTGAACCCGGACCCCCAGTTCGGAAGCCAAGCGCTTTATCTTTCAGCCATCGTACCTCCATATATTCCTTTAGAGTATTCACATATTTTAAAATAAAATATATTAACGTTATCCATACATTCAACGTTAATAAATGTTACATGTAATAAATAGAAACTAAACAAAAATATGTATTCTTCTTACAAAATTAAATAAATTAACAACACGAAAAACAATTTCTTGACCTACTTTAGGTAATGATCTAGAATTTATACTTGGGTCACACACATTAAGACTTTTCCTGTCGCAAATAGAAAGTAATATATCCCCTTCCATTTGTCATACATACTAGATCTAGATCTAGAGCTTGATCTTGTTGATGTCTAAGGGCTGAGCCGAAGGCTCTTCGAGCCGTAAGTTTGAAAAAAACCCTGCTTGGAGCCAAACAGTAAAAAAAAAAAACTTGTGTGAACACACAGTTCTGTTTGGGAGAGACCCCAGACAATGCCTATGTAAAGCATTGCAGTTGACCGATACATTTGGCCCCCAACGCGTGGGCTAGACACAGCCGAAGGCCGAGAATACACCGGGATCTTCTGCCATTTTCCTTCAATGTACCAAGCTAACTGTGCGGGACCCGCCATTTATGTAACGGTCCCTTTGAGGAACAGTGCATGGATGTGTGACAGTTTTGTGGGGACTTTTTTACAACACCGCCCGTGCAAGGGGTTGACTCTCGTCTACCCGTGGGCATCCCCACGGGAGTCTTGTGTTGCTACCCATTTAGCCTAACCACTTCCTCTGATGGTCGTTTCCACGCGAGCGCAACGATGAGGCAAAGTAGCGTGCTCGCGAGAGCTTGATCTAGATTTAGATCTATAACAAGATCTAAATCTAGATCTAGAACAAGATAGTGTTCTAGACCACTGATATAGATCAATGCTGTCTAGTATTTTTGACTCAACGTGAATAGCAGGATTACATGGCAGTGTCGTAATATTTTATATCTAATGTAAAAACAAATTAGGATATTCATTTTGGGATCACCTAAAGTGGGGGTACTCTTGGACGTTCGAATTTGGGCCTCCCCCCTACCCTAGCTATGCAACTGGTTGATGTATTGACTTGAGCCTTTGTGTTCGAATTTAAGTCGAACAACTTAAAAAAAAAAAGCATTTAAAAAGCGATCACGGAAACATTTACTTAAATACGTTCTTCTTTCTCTCACCTCCCCTTTTCCCTTTTCCCATCTGATCCATAAATGTAATAGGATCGTAGCGCATTGAGAAAGTTAATAGCATGGAAATGTCCAAAACAAAAATAATTAGTGAAAATATTTGTAATGCCACAGATTTATTATTGTTAGTCTAGATCTATTACAAATGTAATGACAAGACTGATTTAAACTAATTAATACATTTACACTAAGCTTTGTTTTATTTTGAAAGTTAGGGTTAATCCTAACCCTTGCCCTAGCCCTAGCCCTAACCCTAGCCCTAGCCCTAACCCTAACCCTAATGGTATATTTTTCTTATTTTTCCTACACGCAGACACAGTTTTGGAGACATGATTTAAAAGTCACTCTTAGGTACACTTCTGGAGGGAAACATTTTTGAAACAAAAAATTAGTATTCGTGTTGATCCATAACAATGACTGACCCGCAGTGCCGCCCACGAGTTTTTATGTAACAAAAACTCCCTTTATTCTCTTGCTATTTTTAGATTAAAACTCTAATAGAAAATGTTATTAAATAATTTCAATAGTCACTGAAATTAACTAATAACATATTTGAAATCATAATTATATCGATCCACGCATATAGAAATTAAATATTTTTTTGAAGCGTTGAAATACTCTTTACAATAAATATTGATATCCTGCACAAGATGAAACCAGATACCATTAGATAGTCAGATGAACTGTAAATTGCCAAACTCAAGAAAAAAGGATATTTTTGAAAAAAAAAAGTGATATTGATTTTTGAAACAAATTCTGGCTATTTTGTTTCCCGCTAAACAAATGGGACAACTGTAAACATTTGTCCGTAATAGATCGGCTTAACAATTTGTCCTTAATATTCATTGGTATTGTGGATTCCTCATTTTCATTATTATACAACGATTAATAAATACATTTCTAACCAATTGAAATCAGCCCTTCTATCTGACATTAATATATTAGTATTGATTAAAAAAAATATAAATGTATCCTAGCTAATAATAATAATAATTTTATTTATAAAGCGCTGTTAACAAACAAAATGTAGGCTCAAGGTAATAACATTACAAACACAAACACGACATCTAATATGACAAACTAATCTAAAAAGTTTTGAACAGATAGGTCTTAATGTTCTTCTTAAAATTGGTGTAGCATCTTGTCTGTCTGAGATCCATGGGGGAGTGAGTTCCAAACGTATGGTCCGTGCACTGAAAAAGCCGCAGACCGTAGCTTTATGTGTACACCTTGCGCAATACGTGTTCTATTAAAGTTCGTATTGACGAGTTCCATGACTTAGAGTTACTAGATAAACTCATTTGTATCTCTTTGAATATCAATATCGTTTATTAGTAAAGTGTGAAGTTCGAGCGCATTAAGCCCGCTGGCAGCAATTTTCAAGTTTGGATTTTTATAGCACCGTAACGGTCTAACCTATGAAAAAACTGATGGTATCTCTGAATTCCTCGTCCTTTTTTCTATAATAATAGATTGGATTTAATGTATCACTAGGCTTAGTTAAAATTAAATACGAAGTCAAAGAGGTGTAGGGTAAGTATCGCCAAGCGTACTTTTCCTCGAGCGGATTTTTCCCCAGTTAGTAAGCTCGATCGGGTTGGTGGAAGGTTCGAGCAGATCAAAGAAATTATATCTAAAAACATGTTTTAATATTTAATTTTTACTATAAAGTCATTTTCTTTTTACTCCAGCGCAAGAACACTATCCATTGCACCATTTCCGACCCTCCACAACTTCAAATAGTCTCTTTGAGCTGATGAACCATCAGACTTAAAAATAGCCTTAATCCCATTACCCATTTCCTTCACTACCGGGTAGTAAAAAAGAATAATTCCACACCTCCTGAGTTTGACCTCACCATGAACTTAGCCTTTACAAGGAAAAGGAAATAGTATGTGTCGGAAGTAAAGAAAAAAGGTGCATGCGCAGTAGCAATATAGTAGTAATTTGGTAAACATTCAAATAAAAAAGTTATAGCAATAAAAAGTGAACTGTTCGAACCTCTTGTCAAATCGGGACTGCTCGAACTTCGCACTTCTAGATGTCCATAAGAAAATAAAAAGTATAGTTCCCCTTTCAGACCTTGTAGTCTATAGGGCAGATGTCATCTGTTTCATGAGAAAACTGATGTTCGAATTACTCGCTAACTGTACTGATAGTTCACATGAATTTCTTTCTCTGTAGTACTGGATTTAACGTAATGCATGGATGTTTAACCGCACAGGGAATACACATTTCATTTTTAACAAAATATTCATATTAAATACAAGACAAGAGAAATGAAATTAGATACAATTACAGCAAAGCGCTCGACTAATGATCGTTCCAACTTATCGATGGTCCCGGGTTCAAACCTTGCCCGCTCCCATCCCTTGTCGCCCTGCGGGAGGTTTGGAGTAGAAGGTAAATAATCTTCAACTCTGAACGAAACATGGTCAAACAAACAAGATCTTGATTTCATGCTTTGATGAATATTCATCATCGTCAAACTCCATTTGAATGAGGAACTGAGAGGCTTAAATCGTCTTTTGCAAAAAAACCGGGACAGAAACTCCTCTGTTGTAATACATATGTCATCATACAAGTCAAGAACTTGTGATTGAAATCGAGAGGGAGATCAAATAAAACACTGTTTCCTCTTACTCCCCCAGTGCTGACATTGGGAGTCGAAGTTTTGACCTAAAATATAAATAGTATTATATTCAATATAAAATTATTATTATATAGCTTGTTCAGGCCTGGGTAGCTTCCGCCTCATGTGCCTCATGTGCCCACAGTTTCCGCGGGCCTTTTGAAACAACTTCGAGCACTTTCATGAATTAAACCTTGATGGATATAAGGATTTTTCAGTTAAGGATGTTTAAGCATTCCAGAGTCCATCCAAATGTAGAAAGAACTTGATATGTTCATTTAAGAAAACTAAAGCTGGGTTTTCAAATGTAAAGCTTAGAACACACAACTGGATTTTTTAAAGTTTAGAATCTAAAACTGGATCTTTTAAAGCTGATCATTCAAAACTGTGATTTTTAGCTTTGTACTCAAAACTGGGATTTCACAATTTACATCTAAAAACAGGTTTTTAAAAAGCTTAAAACTCAAATTAGTTTTTTTACTAAACCGCTAAAACAAATAGCTAACAATTTTTTTTTCAGAAGAACAATGGTTTTTGACAAGGTCACAGCAAAATAACACAAAACCTAAATCTCAGGATAATGTGCGAGAAATACCTTCAACACCAACAGAATCTTTTCTATGTCGTCAATGACTTCAAGAAGGTTTTCGACACAGTATGACACGAGGCACTCTGGTCAATAATGTAAAAATACAATGTAAATAAAAAAATAATAAAATTTATCCAAAACCTCTATAAGCAGGCCACTAGTGCAGTGTACATCAATAACAACAGTGATAACTGGTTTAAGATCACAGCTGGAGTGAGACAAGACTGCCTACTCTCACCAACTCTTTTCAATATCTTCATTGAAAGGACAATGCAAGATGCTCTCGAGGGCTACGAAAGTTCTGTGAGCATTGCGCTTTGTGGACGCCATAGATGGTCTGGCAGGGGCAGAAGAAAAACTAGCTGACTTGGTGATGTGCATTCACAAGACTCCCGCAGCATATGGTATACAAATCAATGTCGAAAAAACACAAATTATGACCAATAGTCAAGAGGGCTTTAAATGAGACATCAGCATTGGTGGTGAAAAGCTGACAAGTGTCAGTAGTTTCAAATACCTCAGAGCTATTGTCTCAGATGAAGGAACTATACTTAAACTACAGGCCAGAATTGCACAATCTACATCAACACTTTTAAAACTCAAAACAATCTGGACAGACAAAGGCATAGACACACATTTCAGACCGATGCGCTCCCTGGTCACGGCCACATTCCTATATGCAGGCGAGGAGTCCTGAATGCAGACTGCAAATCTCGAGAAAAAGATTCTAGGAATGGAACTAAAATGCTTCAGAACAATCCTAGGTGTCAATTACAAAGACCGTATCACGAATGAAGAAATTAGAAATAGGATTAATACCGCAATAGGACTATCGATGGATGCCCCCCCTCCCACTCGGCTGACCCCCTCCCCTAAGGGGGAGGGCTGGCGAATTTAAGTAAATCTCACAATTTGTATACGAATTATTTACTTATGTTAATAATATATACAAATTATCTATATTTTAACTTATTTTTAGATTATGTCACCCCCCTCTAGTATGTTGGCCGATCTAGTCGGGTTTGGGTTTTTGACGATTGCATCTACTGCACTCCCCCCTAAGCCCTTTAATTGGGTTGGGGTGGTCCAATTTTTAAGGAGAATTCATAGTTTTGGGAACAAAATTAGTTAAATATCTATATAATTTTTAAATTATGTCGATCTCCTCTGGTGCCCATTCGGTGTGTGTGTGTGTGTGGAGTGGGGTGGGGGGCATATGCATCTATTGCCCTCCCCACTCTAGACTTTTGAGAGGGGGAGCGGTCCAATTTTTGAGCAGAAATCATAGTGTGTAGAGACAGGAAAAAGGACTGTTGTGAGCCGGCTAAAAGTCATGGGATTCTTAACAGTCTGGTGCTGAGTGCTGTCCTGTGTGATACTAGGAAACTGTGTCGGAGACCTGGAGCGACACTGGGAAGTGTGTCGGTGGTCTGTTCTGTGTTCTGGTTTGAAGTAGGACTCTTAGAACTTAGACATATTACTCCATGTGACTTTATATCAGAAGTCCAAGTCTAACTAGTAACTATTACTATTTGTTGATGATTCTACTAGTTAAACTAAATAAATACATCATTTACTCTTGTCAACCTGTCTTACGTTGAGTGCCTGCCTTAGAGAGTTACAACAGTATGTATTTATGTCCCGAATAGAAATCAAAACTTTTTGACCAATCTTGACTTGATAAAATTTGGCAAGAATTTTCAATAGGTCACGGAGGAGACCGTAGTGTATGTTAAATGTCTCTCCCACAGCAAGAAGGCACTCAAAACAAACAAAAAGTACTTAAATATATTTGTTTTGAAAAACGAATTTTGTGTTTACAAGTTGGGTAAATCCATTTTCTCAGCTATATAATGGACCATGGCGCTAGATCAGTGATACTAAGACCTACGGGTCATATATGAAATAAGTACACAGAAACAATGAGGTTTTGTTAAAATAGAACTTAACCTACTACTTATAGAATCCATAACACAAACACATAAAACTGACCTCAGATAAAAAACAACAGAAACGTATTCAAGAGTATTAAATGCTTAAAAACTTTAATACAAACGCAAGCCTTTATTTAACAATGAAGAACTAATTCACAAAATAAAATGAAATACATTCAAGGTAGAGCACTTTGCATCAATTTTAAGTATCGATCTTAAAATTCGGATTTAGCTAAACCATGCGCTTAAAGTGAAACATAGATTAGCGCTTCTTGTTCTGATTACTAAACCAGGAGGTTAAAAAAAAAGAGGAAAAAAATACTTTTCTATTTTTTTTTAAGGTCTCAAAATATGTGTGAATGTTCAGACACGCCATTTTTATCGGTGCCATAATTCACATCATCAAAGCAGTCTCCAATGTTTTATATTTAAAATAATGTACAAAAATGCTTTCTGACAACTTTATTTTTGTCTCAAAATATGTGAGTCAAAGTCTTTAGGGATTTGAGCTTAAATTAATTTCCTATGAACTTAAAAATTATGACAATTTTACGGTAGATAGTTTACTTTCTTTAATAATTAAAACCTTCTTTAAGAAGCGTCATTCACTTATCTTACTAATTAAAAACGTTCCTTTAAATCATTAGATATTTACGTTCTCCGTGAGTATTTGTTAATTAGAAACTCAAAGCCTGCTAATTCAACTCTGCCAAGTGTTTGGTTGTCTAGAAAACTTCAGGACATTGTTCGATTTTTGAGAAAAAATCTGGTCACTAACGATGTGAGATAACACACACTTTTACTTTTAACTTTATGGTTTTCTTACGCACTGGCGGACCCAGGGAGGGGCGGTTGGGGCGATCGCTCCCCCCCTCTCTAAAGTTCTGGATCCGCCCATGCCTTAGAGTCGGAGACGTTGCTAAAGGAAGATAAAATTGCGATGAAATAAACACTGACCTATCTAAATATGCGTGAACTGTAAATATGCGTGAACTGTAAATATGCGTGAACTGTAAATATGCGTGAACTGTAATTATATATTCAGCTTTGTAAATCAACAAGAGAAGAAAATACATACCAAAGTGTTCAAATTATAAATCCAGTAACGTAGCTAGGGATTTGGGGGGCCCGGGGGCTTGAACTCTTTAAGGACCCCTTCATTTGATATAGACACCATGGACGTGAGATATTAGCGTAATATTTAATATTTGGTGTAAAAAAACAACATTTCCGACACTCATTTGTGGGCCACCTCAAGTGGGGGCCCGGGGGGATTTTCAAATTTGGACCCCCCACACTCCCATCCTAGATACGCCGTTGTATAAATCCAAAAATTGTTAATAACTTTTCAAATCTAGATGAAAACGCGGAAACTACAATGCCTATCTATCAACGACAAAAATATACAGTCTTTGTTTAAACATTTTGTTCAAAACAACTCTACAAATACATACATTGTCTTCCACCAAGGAAACTTACTCAAATGCTAAACAACTTTACATTTGACTGTATGAAAGCGTGTGCGAATGTGTGTGTGTGTGGAGAAAATTACTACACTTTGAAATGTTAAGACTACAATAATGTGTAGAAAATCTAGATCTACATTCTCGTTTTCGATAAAAAAAAAATTAAAGCAATAATAATTTTCACAGTGAATATAAAAGTCTATTATAAGGTAGTGTATTGGACCGTTTATTATATTCGGTTATCGGGAGTCGGGAGGATAGATTTTATTGAAGTATTTAAAAGTCTTCAGGGCGATATACAAACATATATACCATGTATTTCAAAAGCAGCAAAGGTATCAACTAATAATGTACAAATAACATACTATTATGTACATATTCATTTGGAAAATATGACATATTTAGCCTGATGACATGAGTTGTGAATTATATAACTATCACCTTTAACAAAGACATGGGAGTATTTATAAAGAGAAAGAGAATCATATAGTGTACAAACTATGCCTCATATTGTTTATTATTCAAACAAGAAAAACATTACAAATACATTTTTAAAAGACAATACCTCCATTATACAACTTAAAATGAAAAAAAAAACATAACAATTTTTTTAGCTGCAATCGGTATCGAAATCTTGATTTTTGACACCGTCAGCTCCTTGTACGAACGATGCATCTTACTAGGACAACCGGCAATATAGAATTGAGTATTACTTTATTGGTACTTTTTATTATATGGACAACTAAAACTAGATTTAGACTTGTGATTAAGAACTCTTTTAAGTCTAAGATCTAGACTAGATCTAGATCTACTTCTAGAAAAGTGTTTACGGCGATGGTTTGAGAAGCCTGAGTAGGATTTAGCCCACAAGTTCGAATTTAGGTTGTGCCCTTTTTTTAAAAAAATACATTTAAAAAGCGATCACCCAGATACCCCGTTCTTTCTTCCGCTTTCCAACTGGTCGAGTCACGTGATAGGATCATAGCGTATTGAGAAAGCTAAAAGCATGAAATAGCGTTAAACAAAAACAATTAGTACAAAAATATTTCTAATAGCACAGATTTTTTATTGTTAGTGTAGATCTATTTAAATTTAATTACCCTAACCCTAACTAATTGATACACTTAATATAATCTTTGTTGTTTAATTTTTTTTAAAATTTGCTTGTTGACTAAATAGAATTGTGCCAAATAAAACGTTACACAACAAATACTTTTGTTATTCCGATAATACATGTCTTTTTGTTAACAGATGCGATTTACCAGAAACCAAAACAGGAGCGAGATTTGCCTTGCATTTCATTTTTTTTTGTCAGCCATAACTGTATGATATGTTCCTCACTGCAATTTACATCCTCTTGTGGCTTATCTAAACTAGAGGAAACGAATTCAGATTTTGATTTTTCTGATCTTAAGGTGTTATTTTGTGGTCTATCAGCACGAGAAAAATCGACTTTGGACTTTGTTGATGGTTCAGGATTCGCAGTGTCATATGGGGACTTTTTCTGAATTAAACGAACGAGAAATTGACTCTGTTACTGGTACGGATTCATGAAGTAAAGTTCTTGTTTCAGTTGTATGTTGGTGTAGCGCATTCTTGTCGTCAGTGTCGCTAACAATGCCTTTTGTAGGGAAACGTTCAGCATCCGTCATGCTAAATGCGTCGTCGTATTCACTGGCTTCAGAATCAACATCTGTCTTTTTACTGTTTTGCTGCTTCAACGCAAAATTTTGTTGTAACTCTTGTAACAGAAGATCCCGAGAAGTATTTGTGTTTGATTTTGGAACACATTGTTCCACAACACTTGTTTCCAATTTCACAGTACTTTTTATTTCCCTTATTTGTTGTTCATAAGGCAATTTCAATAAAGTCTCTTCAGGATCAGTATGAAAAGAGCCTTCTTCACTTGTTCGAACTTTAACATCGATATTTTTGTGTTCTTCTGTTTCGGTATCTATAGAGTGTTCTATCAACTCAGCATAGTCACTCTTATTTTCTTCTATGATGTCTCCTATCCTACTGTACTGATAATTTACCTCCATCATATCTACTTCAAAGCATTTTGTACTTATATGAGAAATGGTCGAATAAGAAGAAGTCTCACTAGTTTCTGAGGCATTGTTCACATGGAGCTGACTTTCGGTCTGTCTTGATCTAACTGTCGTAGTACTGCCACTTCTTGTAGACCTCATGGACATTTTTTTGTATGCCTTTACTTTTGTAGACAGAACATCATTATGAGGCTCAAGTAGTCTGAAACAGGGTTAGAGTTATTGAAAAAATAATAATTTGTAGGCTAAGCTTAATGTTTCATTATTTGGTCTAAGTATTTTCCGTTGCTTACGTTTTGCAAACTTATTGCTATATTGAGCACATTTAACTCTTTCTCTCCTAATTAACGATACCAACGCTGATTCCACCAGAATGTGGTAAATAATTACGGAGAGAAAGAGTTTATATTATTGTGTGTGTAGCTTTGCTCTCCGTATGCGCGTGTTTTATTCGGCGCTCTTGGTTCCTGCAGATATTTTTAGTACTATGTCTTCCTTATGCTTTGGAGGCGCGGTGGCGGAGCGGTAAAGCGCTTAACTTCCCAACCGAGGTCCTGGGCTCGAATCCTGGTGAAGACTGGGATTTTCAATTTCGGGCGCCTCTGAGATCACACAGCTCTAATTGGTACCTGACATTAGTTTGGGGAAAAGTAGAGGCGGTTGGTCGTTGTGCTGGCCACATGACACCTTCGTAAACCGCAGGAAACAGAAACAGATGAACTTTACAGCATAGACCACAAGATCTGAAAGGGGACCTTTACTTTACTTCTTTATGCTTTCAGGCGTCGTGCCATTTGGTCCCTTTTTTAAAGTTCCTTTTTAAGGTCAAGTTATTTAGCGACTTTATTAAATTGGAGCATTTATTAATTGTGTCGCTGCTTACTTTTCTATAGAGCAGTTGTTTTTTTAATTTTTTTTTAAGCTTTACGGGGAACCATAACGTAGATTGAAGTTTGAGCCGGTTATTTACTGGGCTGGGTGGATGTTCATGGAACAGATGGGACCAAATTAGCCGCGTCGTATGGACGTCTATTGCAAAGGTGCGCTCACGTTTAAATGTTAAGGATTAGATATGCAACTAATTGCATTTTCTCATCATATTCATAACAAACTCTAAGCTGATTACTGCGTTGAACTTTTTGGATATTTCACCTGTTCGCCTTTCTAGCTATTTGGTATCGCTAAGATGTCGGGGGGGGGGGGGGGACCGGTTGATTCCCCAGCATTTGCACATCCTAAATACCAAGGCCGGACTGGCTATATGGGCTTTTGGGCAAACGCCTGATGGGCCGGTAACTTATCTGTCCGATGGTGTTCTCTATCGAGGCAGAAAAGAAATGAGCTACGCTGGCGCGGGAAATCTTAAGAGGGCGGAGATGTCAGGCAAAGATGAATGGGAAAAGGGGGGTACCGTAGTGTTAGTGCCCATCGCATATCCTATACTCTTAAGCGAGCAATTCTTGTATGTATGTATGTATGTATGTATATATATTTATATATATATAAATTTTATTTCGAAAACGGCTCTAACGATTTTCTTTAAAAGTTCACGGTATGTGCGTAATAGTGAGAAAAAAATTCTCAACTCATTGGCCACATCGGGAAAACTCGAGGTCGACCGTTATATCGGTTTGAAAATGCCTCATTATCGAAAAATTAATTTTGGCTAGAATGTTTTATGAATGAAAATTTTCCGTGACGTGAACGGGAAAAACGCTGCCTACGTCACTAGGCTTACCGCAGTACACTAAAATATTTCTTTTCAAACAAGATCGAGTTCTCAGGATCAATAGACCTAATTAAACATTTGCACACCATCTTACTGTAGATTGATTTATTATAGAACTATGAAAGAGAATTAATGAAATTAAATGTGCCAATGTACGATTAGTTATTGTGTTTTGAAGGCTTTATAAATTGATAACACTTGAATTGCCTAGAGCGGTGTAGATACCTTGTACTTTGTTGTTTATTTAGCTGGTGACCTTCAGCTGCTCTATTTCAGTTAAAGCAAGTTGGTGCCTAAGCTGGTCTTTTAAGCGTTTCGGTATTACGTCGTATACTTTTTTAGCTCACCAAAAAAAGACTGCCTTTGGCATGCGTTCGTCTGAGATTCGTCTTCCATACAGGATACCGATCTGTCAAGCGTAACTGACGGACTTAAAGAATTACCTCTATTCAAAGCCCCGGATACACATTTGAGACCAAAGAAAATCTGCTGCCGAGAACAGAGGCAGACGCGAAAAGAAAATCTTAATCGACCACTGTTTGACAATGGTTATGCTTGCCCTGGGTGTGGCAAAATTTGTAGGTCACAGCAGGGGCTGCATAGCCACGGGAAATACTGCAATCCTCATTAATCTTAGGAATCGAAGACAAGCCTTATTATTATTTTTTTGCTGTTGAATTATTACCATAAGTTCGTGCTTTGTGTCTACTGTCCCGTACCAAAACAAAGGAAATGGTCATAACAAAGCTTCTCTACGCCTTACTTGCTCACACTGAACATGATATCTAGCCAGCGGCCAACGAGTTTGCGTTCGCTGCAGCCTCTTTTTATTTAACTATACACCTCGGTAAAAAGCTTGGGGTTAGGGCTTGGAGATGGAAGGCCCAGTTGAGATCTGAATGGAGGGATGTGTATAAGCAGGCCATATCCCTCCACGGGCTGTAGCACCACTGGGATGGATGGATGGTATGAACTTATAGTCCAACAGTCAGGCTGGGCAGGGCACGTATCCCGTATGGGTAACGAGCATATTGTTTGGCGTAACAGAGGTGTCCCATGGAAACGTTTCTTTAGAAAACTAATGCAATGATTTAAGTCTATTAAGAAAAAATGCGCCATTTTACTTTGTCACAAAGTGCCTGTTTTACCCTATAACGTAGAGATTTGCGTCACTTGATGTTTCGTACTAAAGACATAATGAATGTATACTAATTCCATAATTAAATGTTTGAACGCAACCATCTAAGAAGTTACACTGCAAAGACTTTCTTCTAAGCCAGTAATAGTAGACCTACAATAGTTTTACACAAAAAATGGATTGTAAAACTATAAGACGGATGTGAGCTGTGGTTTGTCTAGACTATAGAAGGACTTAAGAGACTTTATATTTAATCGCCATGTATAATTACATTTAGAACTAACAGAACACTAAATGTAACTCTTCAGATTAGTAGTATTTATATGATCGTTCATTTTCGTAATTACAAAAATATTCCCAAAATGACTTAGGAAATTATTTAACCGAGCTAGGATCGGTCATCCAGGTACTTAAATAAAAGTGTGCTTAACAGATAAGTTAACTTAAGACTATTTTGTGTTAATTTTTTATTATTTTTTGTTTGTTTTGCAGCTGATGAAGGCCTCGTGGCCCAAACGTCCTTTGTTTTACCTGGTCCGGCAGGGTCACATATATGCATGTTTTTCTATACAGTCCTTTACCTCTGCAGCAGTAAATCTTTGTTTTTTGAGTCTTTGTATTTTCAAAGAATACGTATTTTACACATGAAATTACCTGATAATATCTTCGATAGATGGTCTACGCTGTATATCTCTATTAGTGCACATTTCGATTATTTTATAAAGCTTTGGTTCCATACCAGCCGGTTTCTCGAACGTAGTCAAGTTTATATTGCTTTCCTAAAGAAAAGAATTGATATCAATATTATTTATTACACACATACATTTCAAATTCGTGTTCTCTGAATCTCGTTCTTTCTCTCAACTCTCTATTCTGATTCAATGTCTCTATCATTCATTTAGTTTTGGCTCTCTCAGTTGTAAAGTTTTTTTTTGATTATTCGTTTTGTTTAAAAATATGAAAACCAATTTTTACGTACGTTGTGCGGAATGCGAATGACTAATGGTGCGAATGACAAATGGTGCGAATGACAAATGGTGCGAATGACAAATGGTGCGAATGACAAATGGTGCGAATGACAAATGGTGCGAATGACAAATGGTGCGAATGACAAATGGTGCGAATGACAAATGGTGCGAATGACAAATGGTGCGTATGACAAAAGGTGCGAATGACAAATGGTGCGAATGACAAATGTTGCGTATAACAAATGGTGCGAATGACAAATGGTGCGAATGACAAATGGTGTGAATGACAAATGGTGTGAATGACAAATGATGTGAATGACAAATGGTGTGAATGACAAATGGTGCGAATGACAAATGGTGTGAATGACAAATGGTGTAAATGACAAATGATGCGAATGACAACAAATGGTGCGAATGACAAATGGTGCGAATGACAAATGGTGCGAATGACAAATGGTGCGAATGACAACAAATGGTGCGAATGACAAATGGTGTAAATGACAAATGGTGTGAATGACAAATGGTGTGAATGACAAATGGTGTGAATGACAAATGTTGTAAATGACAAATTGTGTAAATGACAAATGGTGTAAATGACAAATGGGGCGAATGACAAATGGTGTAAATGACAAATGGTGTAAATGACAAATGGTGTGAATGATTAATGGTGTAAATGTGGGTATTGAATGTAAGGGAGGCTTGTGTCTTAACACCAATATAAACTTAAATGTTTTTTAAAAACTGGAAGTAATTTCTCTGATCTGATGAATGGGATTTATTGTGTCATTTGTGTATTTTATCTGTCTACATGTTAGGGGCTTGTCTTGAGAATGTGCTCTCAACATGTTGGGGATATGTGTTAACTATAACTCATTCAGAGAATCAAAACCATACTATTCAGACAAGGCTTTGAGTCAAAGTGTTTTAATATGTTTATGACATAGTTATAAATGTGTTGCATTCATTAATTTATCATTCAATTTATCATTCAATTTATCATTCAATTTATCATTCAATTTATCATTCAATTTATCATTCAATCATCAGTAAATATATATTGAAAGATTTTTTTTTCTTTTACAAAATCTTCTTCTATTTTTTATTACACTTCTTCTTCTTCTAGCTATCTTTATGTTAATGAATTTTGGGTTCTATTGCAGTCTGTGCCAACGCAAAGATAGTGCTGTTCTTCGTTATCGCTTAACACTGCAGTACTTGTTGTCGGTCAAAAAGGCTCAACACGGTACTAGGGTCTGGGTTAATGTTGGATATTTCAAGATGTGATGAGCTTTACTTTCTTTCAATACAGTGTTCGGCTGAGGGGCGTAAAACAGTTATGTTTGCTGAGCGCCTAAATGCAACAAGAGAATTCAGGCAATTCCTCCTCTCCACCCATTGAGATAAGACCGTAAGGTATAAACATGAAATGTGTGCTCTAGAAACGTTATTCAAGATACGATGAGTGGGACTTAATGTATCTAGATGAGAATTTAGCCTTGTTGCTACTGTGGGGACTCAGCCACACCTTTAAAAGAAAACAACAGCCCAACACATTAATTATTCTCATTCGGACATGACATTTAGCAATTTTGTTTTCCCGGAATATGAAAATTGGAACCAGAGCCACATATTTCTCAGGAATAAAACTCCGCTCGGACATTGTCTTTGATTTATCTGTAAAAAAATAAAAATAAAAAATGCTGCTACTATTCCTAAACAGAAGACAAGATTTGTTTTACCAGCTGATCAAAATTAACCAAGTCAACTTCAGTTGTCACAGGTTTCATTTGTCCTGAATTGATTCTAGCCATAAAAAGATCCCTTATCACTAGTCCAAAGCAGTAGACATCACTAGCTGTGGAGTAGCTATTGCTTTGACTCACTTCTGGTGCACTCCTGTATAATATATAACATATCAAATAAGATAATAATAATAACAATAATAATTCAAGAATAATCCGAATAATCATTTAAACAACTTAGATTAAAAAGAGAATTTGTTTTACCCACATCTGATCCGCCCATGGACAAGTAACATTCAAGCCATTGACTTTCTTTTGATTGTAAAAGGAATACAAATGTCAAGAATCCTTTAGCTTTTGTTTCTCACTTGAAAACAAACTGAACAACCTAGAATCAATAATGAGAGGTTTGTTTACTTGTGAAACCTATCCCGCATGGGAGCCGACCGCATGCCACCCGGCGCAACTGTCAAGTGGTAAGTAATGCTTCTATACTGCCCGAAACCGGTCTCAAGCAGACAATAGTAATTAGTATGGTAGTCTTGCCAGCGTATACCCATTGAGGATTGAAGGCATCCTTGATGCAAGCGTTCGAGAAGCCTTCGATGCCTTCAATAGAGCACCCAGGTCTCAGAGCCTTACAACAGTCTAGCTATTATAAATCATAGTAATAAGAATGTATTCTGAAAAGCTTGTAAATTTCTGTATAACATAAAATATTAAATCACTCTATCCGTTTGTCTGATAAAATGTTTCACGCTTTTTCTTCCACACCCCATCTATTGAAATCTTGAAAGTGTAAACTTTGCATAATTATTCATTGACGTATACACCACTTTTGGTTATTAATTATCTTGTTTCGTTTTGATAGCAACAGGGAGATCAATCCTTCAGTACTTACTATTTACAGATATAGCTAAATATGTCGTTTTTCCCCTCAAAAAATTATACACATTATTTCTCAAACATGGATTAAGTAAGAACATTAAACATTTATTTATTTTACCAAACAAAACACGAATCAATAAAAAAAAATTAAACAATTTGTCAATGACTGATAATTAATTATTTTGTTTGAGATTGAAATAGGGAAATAACTTCAACATTCTTGATAGATATAGTTGTAAGTGCGGAGTTCTTCCCCATAGATAAGCTTTGTTGTATTAGCGTTCATAATATAACGGCTTAAGCTATTCAGGCTCTCTGCAAACTGCCCCACCGACACAATCAATTCAAACAACTTGATATCTTTGACTAGTACGTAAAGTGACTTAACTCTGACACCTTCACTCTAATATAGGGCCCCTATAGACCGTCTAGAACTCGACGGAAGGTCACTCGTTTTCTTTAGTTGACCCTATCTAATTTGACTGAACTGAGTAGTTTCTTGAAACGTCGCCAGTCATCGCGGTTAACCGCGTCCACTCGTCACAGTTCACCGCTCGTCTTGCGCTGGTCTGGGGCGAATTATATCAGCTGACTACACACACACTTCTAACCCCATCCGCGTCACCGCCAGAGCTATAACACTGCCCCATCCTTAGATCAGTTCGTCCCGGACAGAATCTACCTCATGACACTGTTCCGTGAAATTCCATTGGTGTATGTGGGGGTCAATCGATGGAAGTGACCGTGGACTTGCAACTTGAGATTAAAGCTTTCTTCGTCTTCTCCCGTTCGCGTCTCTTTGATTGCGATGACGTCTTGGTAGTTCTCTTGTCATTCGAATCGCTGGGCCGCCACTTAGCAAAGTGAGCTAGTAGCTATCACGATTGTAGTCATCAGGGTCATTAGTCAGGCAAGTTGCTTCATCGGGCTCTCTTGAAGGGGACGTTACGAATCGGCTGAATGTCACTGGAGGTGAGGTTGTCAAAGACGACATTCTCTTCAGCATTGTCTGGAGGGCATGCTTGTGTGGCCGCTTGGTAGCACTCAACGTACACAAGACCATCATCTTCGGCTGACAACAGACACACCACTACTCCGCAGGTCACCAGCAGGTCATAGCAATATATAAGGAACAATTTGGTTGTAAACATGCTTTCAAATCGAAAATATGTCGTTTCTATTAGAAAAGTAAATTAGCTCAAAAATTAATTATATAGGCGCTTTTATTAGAAAGTTTCTTTAAATCCGGGAAATGTCCTCCACCGATTTTTTTTCTATTTTGAAAGGGGAAAACACAGAATTTTACCGATTCCGGAAGCAAAAGTTATTTCAAAAAATGTATATATATATGTTAAGAGCTAAGATACATTAATAAATTGATAATTATTTTCTTGATTTACCTGGCTTCTGCAATTTGGTCACGCATTTCTTGTTTAAATATTTGATTACGTGAATCTTGGCTATTTTGTAAATATGCCAAAGATACAGGATAGATCTAGCATAAAATAAACACAAAAGGTAGACTAATGAATAAAAACTCTCTTAGCGAAAATGAACAAAAAAAAAAAAAAACAACAACAAAAAAGAAACAACATCAACATCTACTATTTTCTTCAGCCGAGGCTCTTGAAGCTCTAGGTCAGTGATAGTAAACTTTTTAAAGGAAAACATTATTATAATCCCTTTTAAAACTATTATTAGATGCCTGGTCGAGAGGCTAAGTACGCTTGAACTTGGCTTGTCTTGGCTACCTATGAAGGGGGCTCAAGGTTCGACACACGACTCGAGCAGAGTTGTGTTTAATAAGAGCGCCTAAAGGCAGCACGGAAAACCTTCTACCAGATACCCCCCTACTGGTCCACAAATGAGATTTCACTATAGCGCTCTGAGCATGCTTTAAGCATTTAAGTAGCGCTATATAAAAGTTATAATTTAACTTTTTAAATTTTTAATTAGGAACAACTATGTACATGTTGTTTTAAATAATAATTATTTTGCGGATAAAAAAATCTGTTGTAAGCAAAAGGATTCGCTCACAAATGACAGGTGGGGTGGTCTTCGCATCTAAAACTTTTCAAGGTATTATTTACGTCGGATTTCTGTTGATTGTACCGTCTTTATGATCAAAGCATGACAGACTGACATTAATTTTTTAATGTGTATAAAACAAATAGAGGCTTTTCCTTTTTTTTTTGGGGGGGGGGGGGGGGTTCTAAAAATATATATTATTTAGGAAGACCCGCATAGCGACGAGACTGATTCACAAGCATGACGACAACAGCAACATAAATATTAGTTTTGAGTTTTTCTACATATGAACCTGAAAGATGGTCACAAGAAATAACAGACACACAAACACAAGTTGTCTTTCCTTTTCTCTACTGGTAAGAAAACATTGTCAATAAATGAGACACAAGAGACACATTAAACTACAGTATTTCACCTTATAATCTGATCCTGTCAATTTCAATACAAACAGTTGCGAAGCTCTTAAGTTGCCAATAACAAAATTCAATTTATGGAAATTATCCAGCAGCTGAGAAATCTTCAACAGAAGTATTTTGAAATCATCTGCAGATCGGGCCAATGTTTTGTTCAGGACCATTTCTAGAACATTTCCTTCAAGTTGTTGAAAAGTTTTGACTTTCTAAGAGTATTTAAACAAAACAATGCATATACGTTTGTATAAAAAATACTATCACAATGCACATTTGAACAAGTGTTGATTGTGACAAATATGATATTAACAAAATTTGAAGCATTATCTTGTTGATAATAGAATTATCTACACTATAAAACTCTTGGCCCGGATGACATACTCACTGATGATCACAAATTCTCCTATTAGCCATGGACGATAAAACACGAGCATTTAATCTGTTATTACTTAAATTAGGCCTTGGATGACTAAGACATTTTCAAGATCAAAACCGAAGATAATTGATTGTCGATTTCTACCTAATAAGTCTTTGAAAGACGACATTTTTATCTCTAAAGTAGAAAACTAGAGTTAGTACGGCTTTTAAGCACTTATTAGCCCTTTTTTTTTTAATTCGTATTTTAAAATGCACATAAGCTATAGGTATAGAGGATTGCCAGGGTGAATGTGAGGGGTTATGCTTAGATGAGTGTGATTATCAAATGTGTTTTTACATCTCTATAAAAGCACGCGTGTGTGTGTTGAGAAACTTTAAATTAAAATGTAAAGACTGTAGTTAATGATAAATGTAAAACAATTCTAAAACGACTAGACCTAAATCGAAAATTTAAAGTGCTAAAAATTGTCACAGTGAATATAAGGGCCTGTAAAAAGTGTATGGGTGTTTGTGGGGTGCATAATACGGTTTATGAAGATGAGTTATTCTAAACTAAATGTATAAACTACGAATAACAAACAAAAGAGTATCCTAAAAAACAACAACAAAAAAAAAACAAACAAACAAAAAAAAAAAAAAACATAAATAGATAGATAGATACAAAAATACGCTACTTGATATTATTAAAACTAACAGTTGATTTTTATGCAGCAGCGACTCAATTTTCGACCAAAATTCTTTCAGTATTTTGGTTGAGAACCAAATGTTCGAACCAAATCGGCACGCACACTAGACAGATGTTAGCCAGTTCTTCTCGGGTGTTCGAGTTTCGAAAAGCTGTTCGGGTTCAGATACATTCTGGACTTATTATTTTGGTCGTCGACGATGGTGTTATTTACTTAAAACTAATTAATGAAATATTTAATTAGGGATGGCCCTGCTAGGTGGAATCGAAGAGGTTCTAGCATACAGCCTTAGACCAGCGCACATTTGAGGTTTGGGCACCAGCTGGAAAGATGTTGTAGAAATATCTTTAATGGCACGGTGGATCATAAGTCAAAGCCTAAGTGGGAGCAGTGAGTAAATGTGACGGTCATTGAAAGCTTTTATATAGTGTATATATATATATATATATATATATATATATACATTTTACTTACAATTATATATTGACCATCAGTTTTCTTCTTGATATATATACCAGGAAGAATTCCATCTAGGGCTCCGTCCATGATTTGCTGTAGCAGATGCGGAGAAAATTGTCTTTTAACTTTTTCTTGAAAGGAATGTTTGTTTTCCTTGAAAATATAAAAGTATTTTAGAATGTTATAGGTTTTTAGGGCTCACAGTCGAAGAAAGAGGTCGAAATAGTCTCTATTTTAACTTAAAAAAAAGTAAATTGAAAAAATACTTTAAAAAAAGACAATACCTCCTTTATGAACTAATAGATCGATTTTTTTAAAACTAACGATGCATTAAAAAAAGAAACATTGGTACAAAAATCCCGAATACGATAGTCCTTTTAAGATCAGGATAGTTCTTTCCAAACCGATTTAGGATCTAGTTCTAGTTTAACCAGCCAAATGTACATTTCTTTCTTCGTTTTACTTTGAAAAAGTTTTCTCAGCGATAAACATCAACTGTTAAATTTCAAGGGAAATCGTTAGAGACGTTTTTTTTTAGATCCGTGTCCAGATTCCACCCAGGCTCCTCCATGACGTTTTGACTTCAATAGAGGTATTATAATAATAGTTACTACTTAGGGAAATCCTTTTAAATTATCCAAGTGGTCATCTATTATGCGCAGACGTATTTTGAGCGCCAGTTTTGGTACGAGAAGTTATGACGGTATAAAAAACATAAAAACAAGGTTTACAAAGACAGATTGTGTGGAAACACAAACTCAAAATCGGCTCCCGAAGTGGTCCACCCAGACAGGTAAAAAGGCAGGTTTCAATATTTCCAGAAAGAATAACAAATATTAGAATGAAATTCAATGTTAGGGTTGATAGTTTTCGTAATCGGTGTCTTGTCTCTCCTTTTTGGAGGTACATTGTTAAAATCCTGACTAAAGATTGTTTTTTTTTTCAGTCAGGGTTATGCTACCTCCTCTAGAATCAGCGTATGATGTTTTGTTATATACTAAGATATCAAATCAAACAAGTTACAATCTATACGGGAAAATGTTGACATTTTATACAAAATATATTATAAAGTATATTTTTAAAGTAACCCATTTACAACAGAACATGATGGGCATAATTTAATAAAACAAACAAAATATAAAAGACCCTTATAAAAAAAAAAACAATAAAAAGCTTATCAAAGGTGAAAAACTGTGTATTCATAGTCATAAATATGAATACCGTAAGACTGATTGCTCTTAATCAATATAAAACTAATCTAATTAATTACCTCTCATTAATGAACAAATTGCTTATTTTTTTTATTGGTTCATATGTTGCTACAAACAATGAAATAATTGTGCAAATTTTAACTTGATCTTAAATGGGTGTGGGTGAAATAACGGGAAAAAAATTGTACCAGAAAGAGTGGATAACTTGATAAAAGCTTTTTTAAAAAAAATACCTTTTCACCAACTTTCCAATATTGTTTGAGGCCAGAGGATAACATTCTGAATTTCTGATGTTTTGAATTAACTGTGTCGTAATCTGTGAAGCAAATTTCAAATTTAAATAGCCGACATTAATGTGTAGCACAATGAATCAAAGTGGAGATCTGATGATGACAATGCCCATATCACAGTAATCTGCTGTTTATTTACACAATGATTTTTAAAATATCCAGGATACGTTCTTTAAGCAAAAATATACTGCAAGTTAACTAATGAAGGCAAATAATTGTGTACCTATAAGCCTATTCATTCTAGACTGGAGTAACAGCTAAATTTCATATCAGATCATTCTTTATATTACGTAACTATTGTCAAGCTGTAAAGGAATACGCTCTATGAATCTTGGAAATCGCTCTTCTGTCTCAGAAAATTAACTGATCTTTAGTTTTCAAAGTATAGATATAAAACAATCCCATTTCACGGAGTTTAAACTATACATATAGATATACCCCCTTCATACTTAGCGATCTATTGGAGCAGATAATTTAAAGCTCGTAATTCTTTAGCCAACGGTTAACGAGAATGTCATATGCCCAGAACACCGACCAACCGCAGTAACTTCCCAAATGTAAGTCAGGTACCCATTAGAGAGTTTAATGAACTCAAAGGCGTCCAAAAATCTGGTCTCAAAACCGAGAAGTCTCGATTCAAAAGTACAACGCTTTACCAGACGGCAAATATGGTCACTAGTCATTTGTCATTATAAACTGTGCTTATTAACTTTGGTATTGTTACATATATCAATAAACTAGTTGTGTTTACGTGAATCAGCATATTACTTTCAAAAGTCTTTACTGCAAGTAGATTTACTATCTACAAGAATTAACCACACATAGTGTCAGAAAAAGAAGAGGCATTGTCAGCTTTCAGACTTTGGTATTTAAACGTGTTAAAAAATAACGAAAACAGTGTGGCATTGCTCAATAACGGATGCTTTAAAAAATTAAACAAAAATTTTACCTTGAACCTGAGGAAAACCCTAAAAAGAAACAAGAAAATAAAAAAAAAAAATACTTTTTTAAAAACAAAGCTTATATTAGGCGTAGTTTGTATCAATGAGTCATGGAATTAAATTTATAATAGATCTAGACTCCAGGGGTGGGCAAATTACGGGCCGCGGGCCACATGCGGCCCGCCGGAGTGTTTTATGCGGCCCGCCGACTCCTACTGAAATCAGGTGTGCCCACAGCATATACATATAAAAATGCAAATGTATTAAAAATAATATCTATATAAATTATTGAAACTGTCTCATTATAAAAAGCTTCAAGTAAACAAAGAATATGCTTATTGGCTATACATCAATACACTCAGTAGAAGACACAATCTCTGGTCAGTATTTATTCGATGATATGAAGAACTGAGTTGAATGTTGGGTAGGCTTGGAACAAAATGGCAAGTGTAACAACTGATGGAGCTTGATCTTTGACTGAGTGAACTAGTTTTTTTTTTGTTTTTTTTTAAATATCCCAACCATAAACTCTAAACATGAAAGTTTGCACAAATCTTCATAAAATTTCATTGTTAAATTAACATGTTAAATAATTACTAATCACATTAAATAAATCCTTGGGATGTTAACAACAGGAAGTTTCGATTCATGAACAAGTAATCCAATCTATCCGCTATTTTAGCATGGGCAAGGCAAATGAGAAGAATATAAAATCTCAAGGAAGAAATTGTTATGTTACTTGAAGGACATTGACTGTAACTTTGTTACCAATATTTCTAATGAAGAGTGGAAGACATATTTCATGTGTTTCATAATTGCTATTGCAATGAGCCTCCTGCATATGAAATGTAAATGCATGTTAAATCTTTTCAAACAAGGCTTTCCCATTTCTACAAGCAAGCAAAAGAAAACAGGTTTTGTCATTGAAAGGTGAAACTATTTCTAGTGAAATAATAAGTACAAGAATTATTTAGATTCCTTAATTGTGCAATTTATAAAATCGAATTATAAGACGTCAAGAACAAGTTTTCAATACCATCAGCTCACCATTTAGTGCAAAAGCTGATTCTACTCCTGAGGCCATAACTCCAATCAAAGAGAAGTTCCAGTCAGTACTTCCACGTGAGTCTTATGGGGGCCAGAAGCTGTAATTCCACACTTTAAAAAAACTTTGCTGCTGTTCACACTATTTGGGTACACATACATCTGTTCTTCTTCGTTCTCATTTTACATGTTGGGGGGTTCAGATCAGCAATCCGATATTTTAGATTAACCACGCAGTGGTTTCCAGATCAGGCAGTTCTCAGAATAGTTTTGATTCTATATGAGGGTTTAGGGGCCAAAGTCTTGTTCAGGTCTCTTGATTTAGTATGCACCATTGAAGGACATGGTCAGCAATCTCTGGCGATGCTCGCAAGGGCAAATTTCGCTCGTCCCGACATTTAACTTCCGGAACATATATTGTCTCATTCAGTGAACAAGCATTTTTTTTTGGCTAAACAAGTATAATTATTACTGGTCATTTTTGACTGGCTCTAATTAGACAGCAATCACAAGGGTAACAACTAATAAGCTAGTTTCACAGTTCTGGAACATTATGCACGAGTGTAAAAAGTAAAATACTGCACATTAAGTACAACTGTATATTTATGAGGACTATATAATATAAAAGACGACAGCAATTTAAAACAAAAATCGTAAAATGGGTTTCAAAATTTCTAACTCTTGTTGTATTTCCTTAACGTGGAGTGTGGAAAAAAAAGAAACGTGAATATAATACAGTGTAAATACGAATTAAAAGACATTCTACACAGTTAGCTAGAGTATCTTTCTAAGATGTATATATATATATATATATATATATATATATATATATATATATATATATATATATATATATATATATATATATATATATGCGGCCCGCCATTCCCAAATTTTTAAAAAATGCTGCCCTCGATACAAAAAGGTTGCCCACCCCTGATCTAGACAAATAATAATAAATCGGTCGATTAGAAATATTGTTACTCTTGATCTAAGTCACTAAAATTCGCAGACTTTTCAAGGCTGTGAGAAAATTATCTTCACTAGCTTCTAGATCTAGTGATTTACTATAAATCTAGAATCCACCCTATTTCTAGAGTAATCTAGACATTAAATGTATCTAGATCATTAAATTGACTAAAATAGAGTTTTTTAGGTTAGATGCGAATTATCTTCTCTAGATCTATCTTAGATCTAAATCTAGATACTGTCAGTGTCACTAGGCTCACTAGCTAGATGATTTACCGACTTTCCACGCGTAGTCACTCTTAGTGTTACAACAAAAAAATTTAAGTTGAGGGAGGGCCTGGAGGGGTGTAGCCTACACATTAGGTTGGTAATTGCTCTAATTATAGACAAGAAACGTATACTGTATTGCATGGGCGTAGCCAGGATTTTTTTTCGGGGGGGTTTGGGGGGATTTTTTTCTCCCCCCCCCCCGCCCCCCCCCCTCGCGAAAAAAAATATTTGTATATATGTATGTGTGTGTTCATAATCTTTATTACATTCTGACCCTTCATTCTTTTGGAACACGTTTATTGTGCCCTAGAATAGGTTCTTCCTGGAGTTAGTGAAAAAATTGTTGACTCCCCGCCATTGCCAGCAAGGGGCTCTGGGGGGAGCTCTAGGAGCTCACCCTAGAGCGGGGCGGAGCCCCGCCGCCAAGCACTATTTCTGGCATAGAATGTCAACAAAATGCATATTCTGAGGTATCTACAGTGCATTTTCCTGCTATTAAAAAGTCTTATTTCAAAAATGTATGTGCTATTTTTACTGACTAAGACCCTGCCGCCAAGCTGTTTCCACAAAAATCTGTCACTGGTAATTTCTGAAGCCTCCTCCCACCTGCTCCGAGGACCTCCATGAATGTGTGGCGCCAAGTTGTACTAGGATGTCATCGCAACTCTTATTATGCGTAATTTATTTTGTCGGAGAACATGTCCCGCAAACCTCATTCGACGCTCTGTCACAATTTTACTAAGGGGTCGACTCCCAGTTCGGCATATGATTTCCTTGATTTAGACCCGATCTCAATAACTAACTCCTAAAATCTGTCTTATCCATCTTTGTTGAGCCACATTTAGTGTTTTTCAATTTCGGCAGATGACTATTCTCTGCACTTTATTAATGGAGCCCCGCCACTGGTAGAAATGTAACCTCTCTTGGATACGCTCTTGGAATTGGGTGACTGTAGTTAGCTTTTGATTTTATGTGTGAAGTTTATATCCTATCGTCATAATCATCTGTTAGAGGTTTTAAACTAAAAATCTCAGGACTTTGTTATAGTTTTTAAAATTCAAAACCCCAATTTAGCTACGATCATAGAATTTGGTAACTGTAGTTTGCTTTAGAGTAATATTGAAGATAGAGGTTTTCCACCTCAAAACGCTCTGTAGAGGGATTTTAAACTCAAAACCATCTGGAGGAAAGGAGTTTAAACTCAAAACCCCCAATTCGCTTGGTTACGCTCAAATAATTTTAGTGTGTAATTTGCTTTTTTTTATATTGAAGAGGTATTTTTTAGCAAACCCTTCTGAAGGGGGATATGAACTCAAAACCCCTTTTGGCAACGCTCATAGCATTGAGTGCGTAATTTGCTTTTTTTTACATTGATGATGTATTTTTTAACTTCAAACCCCGCTGGCGGGGGGTTTAAACTCAAAACCCATATGGCTACGCTCTTAGATTTTAGAGCGTGTAATTTGCTTTTTTTTTTATTGAAGATGTATTTTTTAGCTTCAAACTCCACTGGAGGGGAGTTTAAACTTAAAACTGAGTCAAAACCTATTTAGCTACGCTCATAACATTTTGAGTGCATAATTTGCTTTTTTTTTCATATTGAAGAGGGGGTCTATCGTAAATTTTGGAGGGGGTTTTAAAATCAAAATCTTCCTTAACTGTGCACTTGGAATTTGGGGATTATCGTTTGCATTTTTTGAGTGTTTGTTTTATAGAAGAGGGAGATTTAACTGCAAAAACCCCTGGTAGGGGGGTTTCAAACTCAAAACCCTTGGTAGGGGGTTTTAAACTCAAAATCCCCTGTTAGGGGTTTTAAACTCAAAACCCCCTGGTAGGGGTTTTAAACTCTAAACCCCCTGGTAGTGGTTTTAAACTCAAAACCCCTTTAGCTGTGCTGGGGTAAGTGAAGGTTTAGTATTAAAATCTCACCTAAAATTAACAAAATCAAAGCAAAAAACAAGTCACTAAAGTCCGTCCTCCCTCACCCCTGGTAGGGGGTTTCAAACTCAAAACCCCATGGTAGAGGTTTTAAACTCAAAACCCCTTTGGCTGCGCTGGGGCAAGTGATGGTTTTCTATTAAAATCTTACCTAAAATAAAGAAAATCAAAGCACAAAATCAGTCACTAAAGTCCGTCTCCCCCCCCCCCCGAGGGGGGATTTCATTTCGGGGGGGGTTTGAACCCCAAACCCCCCCCCCCCTGGCTACGCCCATGCTGTATTGACACCAAGTCAAAATTAAAAGAAAATAGCATTGCTTTGAAAACACGGAAGAAATGTTAATCCTTGGTATTTTTTAAGACACTGTCTTGGTATTTCTTTGGAACATAAACAATAAACAACAACAAAGATGACTGAATTACCTATTTTTTATATTATTTCGCTATCCTATGGTATGTTGGCCGATTCAGAGAGGTGGGGAGGAGAAATTGCATCTACTGCCCTTCCCACCCAAACCCTTTGAGTGAAGGGAGAAGCGTTCCAATTTTTATTCAGAAATCATAGTTCTAAAATAAGACACGTATTGATGTTTGAATCCATTTGTATATTAATTCTCACCATACTCTAATCTCAAATTAAATAATTAGTAAATATAAAATAAATAAGGATGGTCCCAGATGGAACAATGGGAGGGGCGATAGATGTAATGCCCCCCCCCCCCAACTGATCAGATCAATACCTTTTTTTTTGTATTTTGTGAAGACATTATACAAATTTATATAAAAAAACTAATATAAGTTATATTATCTATCTATCTATCTATCTATATATATATATATATATATATATATATATATAAAATTCTTTTATTGAGTCGCCCAACCACCTATTTACGATAGATTCAGATCATTCAGTGAAGATACATACAAATAGGCCTGAAAATTACAGGCTCTGTTTATGAGGAGGATTTAAGCACAGTTAAAAAAAAAAAAACCAAATCTGAGAGAAAACCCAATATTTAAGATAACTGTCAAAACAATAACAAAGATGGCTGACCCGTGAGATCATTCAGAATTACCAAAAATTATATTATATAGATATTCAACTAATTTTGTTTACAAACTAAGATTTCTGCATAAAAATTGGACCCACGGCCCCCTCAAAATTGGCACGCCTAAATCTGCTAGTGCATTCACTCTTAAAAAAATATCCATCCATTATGCAAAAGTTTTACTTTGCCCAACTAGAATTCATCGAAAATAAACAAAAATATTACTTTTTAATTGAATAAATTAATAAAACTAAATTAAAAAATTCACAACATATTGAATAGGAAGGGGAAAATAGTTATAACAGAAACCATACTTTTGAGAAATGCTTGGAAGGCTTGTAGTTGGCGGCTTTGAGTGATGGGTAACTTCCTCGCATACTCTGTGTGTTCCCTAAACAAAAAAAGATGGCAATATGATAAAAACAGAATCACCAATAGTTTTGGTAAAACCACTCAGTTCTAAATCCGAACTAACTTAACCTACGATTTTTAAATGACAAATACTTACATGTCTAAAACTTTTAAAAGAACACTGGCGGATCTGGGGAGAGGGGGGGGGGGAGGGAAGCTTCGCTATTTTTTTTTTTACTTTCGACCACCTTCTCCTTTTGTAATATACAATTTCTTCATCAGTAAATATACAATAAAGATTTCATTACTTCCTAGTTGCCCGATTATGTGTGGGGGGGAAAATAAAATTGTATATAACAAAAAATCGGTCCTCCCCACTTTAAAAACCGGATCCACCCTTGTAATAGACATAAAGATAATAATAATAAGACAAGAAATATCAAACGCAACTGGCAACCTCTCTGACAGCCATAGAAAGGCGAGCACTTGAACTAGTGGCTACCATATTAATTAATAGTCTACCCATGTACACCTAACAATCAAATTGTTTTAATAAAAATAGCTTGTATCTAGCACTACTTTTACGCTTATAGCACACTCAGAACTCTATGGTCCAATCTCATTTGTTGACCAGTGGGTGGGAGGGGGTATCTGACAGAAGGTTTTCCGTGCTGCCGTTATGCTCTCAGTACACACAACTCTGCCGGAGTCGGGTGTCGAACCTCGAGCCCCCTTCTAGGTAGCCAAGCCAAGCCAAGTTTAAGCCTCAACCACGCTTCCCGATGAAAAAGTAGACATACTGACCAAAGATGGAAGAATGAAAAAACAAGTGAAAATAACTCTCACACCCAGAAGAAATGGTGAAAATAATCGAGTGTAGACTAAATGAGAATTGGACGAGCTCACATCCCAATGACAAGAAAAAGGACGCCTATTACAAGCCATATCGACATGACCAGCTCACATCCCAATGACAAGAAAAAGGACGCCTATTACAAGCCATATCGACATGACCAGCTCACATCCCAATGACAAGAAAAAGGACGCCTATTACAAGCCATATCGACATGACCAGCTCACATCCCAATGACAAGAAAAAGGACGCCTATTACAAGCCATATCGACATGACCAGCTCACATCCCAATGACAAGAAAAAGGACGCCTATTACAAGCCATATCGACATGACCAGCTCACATCCCAATGACAAGAAAAAGGACGCCTATTACAAGCCATATCGACATGACCAGCTCACATCCCAATGACAAGAAAAAGGACGCCTATTACAAGCCATATCGACATGACCAGCTCACATCCCAATGACAAGAAAAAGGACGCCTATTACAAGCCATATCGACATGACCAGCTCACATCCCAATGACAAGAAAAAGGACGCCTATTACAAGCCATATCGACATGAACAACGCGTACATTTTCGACTCAGATCCGGAATCAAAAGAATGAGAAGATTAAAGTCCGGACTTGCGAAATCCGCATTTGTGGGCATCATCAGAGAATACTGAGCATGTGCATCAAAGCTGCGTACACAATCGAGAGGCTCTAACAAGACTATAGCCTCGAAACTCTTATACTGCAGAGAAAACAAACTATATGGAGAGCTGCCTGATCTTCAAACCACTGCGCGGTTCATCTCGGATGTCAGATCAGAATGTGGCATTTAATTGGGGTCTTTGGGAAATGAAAAAAAAATCAACAAACAACCTCCCCACCTCCCCCCCAAAAAAGGGAGGGGGTGTCACGTTTGAAGTATAATATAGATTGAATTGAGAAGCCGAAGAAAAGTCATACAAAGGACTATTTTTTTTGTTTTTGGCCGGTCAAAAATATGAGTGTGTGGATGTGTTGGGGGCGCATTATGAAGCGGGTCTTTACAAATCAAGTCATAAGTCTATGTCGGAGAAATTACGATGCGAAAGTCAATAGAAAACAAAATGGGGGTTCCAGAGAGTGAAGAGAGAGAAACTTTGGGCCCTTTATTGAAATCCCCCCCCCCCTAAAAAAATCCGGTCATAAAAACAATATAAAGCCTGGGAATAAATCAACGAGCGTAACCGTTGTGTACTGCTTGTCCAATAAAAAGCAAACCTAAAAGAAATAAAAAAAAATCCAAGATTACTTACTTTCCAATAGCATCAGGAAATGTTTCATTTTTGACATGTTGGGCCTATTTTTATCGCAGTACTGAGCACACTTTTGAATAACCTGATATTCTTCATCAGAAATGCAGTCTTCTTGGTTTATGTTGCATGTACCACATCGTATCTGGATAAATATATATCAATATGTCATAGTGTCTGGAACCTATGTACTTATGCATTAGTGCGTCTGAACATATGTGTGTCTATAGATGATGCAATTTGTACATACATGTGTCTGAACATACGCGTCTTTCTGTAAATAAGTGTGTTTGTACACGGGTGTGTCTATACATGTGTCTGAACATACGCGTCTTTCTGTAAATAAGTGTGTTTGTACACGGGTGTGTCTATACATGTGTCTGAACATACGCGTCTTTCTGTAAATACGTGTGTTTGTACACGGGTGTGTCTATACATGTGTCTGGGGAAGCTACCACTTTCTATCAAGCACGTCCCCAGGTGGCGGATAGGGAAAGGACCTTAGATATAAGGGTTAGCTGTGAATAGCAAATAAACAGCCGCGGACCAACAGGTTTGCAGTCATGGAGGATGAGGTGAAGTATTCCAGTGGTTAGAATATTTACTAAAAACATCTCAGAAATCCAGGGAAATGATTGCAAAAAGTGAGTATAGGGCGCTCTAACTCAACCCGGGTAGATGAAACTCGTTAGCTAGGGATAGCAGTTCATCTAGGAAAGAAAACTCCGAAAATAAACACCTGCTGCCTTGCAGATGATCTTGAATGATCAAAGGCTATGGGAGCACACCCAGAAAGAAAAGCAGGCTGAAGTCGGAGTCAATGGGCCTCCTGGCGCATAACACATAGACACGCAACCTCATCTATGTTGGAGTTCAGTAATGATTCTAATAGATGTGGCGTCCTGCCTGTGGAATCCCGCCGCGCAGGTAGGGGGCCGGGCTCTCCGCCTCGAAGGAGCCCACACAAGCGAGCTGGTGGTTCTTCTATCTCTGCCTGTGGAGCCAGGAGCAGGGACAAGAAAGTAAAATAACTACTGGCCAACTTTCCAAGAACCAGTGAAATCTGCTCATGTGGAGTGTCACCAGAGAATGCCGACCACGTCCTCCAAAACTGCTCTCTTTATCAAGAGGCCCTTATAAGACACTGGCCCCAAAACACCCCCAATAGAAAGAAAACTATATGGAGAGCTCCCTGATTTGGAAACCACTGCGCAGTTCATCTCATGTATTAGTCTAGTCATCTGAACGCTCCAACATAACAATGAGAACGAAGAAGAAGCTGCAGTGGTTTTCGAGGTACTTGACAGAAAAGTTAGATTTCTCCGTAAAAGTAACTAGAGTAGTGTAGTCGTTTATAGGCGGGTAAATTTTCACTATTAATCTCCATGTGGGAATAAAATAAAAAAAAATATTTAACAAATACGGCTAAAAAAAATTAAAACATTAACATTTTAAACTAACTTTCCACATAAACTCTTCGTCTGTAATACACAGGTGACTGTAAGGTAAGGCCCCGTGAGTGAGGACTTCATAGCAAAGATGACCGTACATCCAAACATCGGAAAACTTGGACCACTTAAATCTCCACAAAGACTCCGGGGCACTCCATCTTGTTGGTATCTTTAAGGAACTGTCTTCTGCAAAACCAAACAATATGGAATTTCATTAGATAATAATATTACTTTTAATACTTTTAGTGCTAATGATAATGATAATAATAAATAAAATTAACAAGAAAAACATTTTTTTAAAGAAATATCTCCATTAAACAACTTAAAATAAAATATATTAAAAATAATAATTTAATTAAAAACAAATGTTTAGCTCAAACTGGGTATCGAACTAGTGAATTTGACACCGTCAGTGCCTCGTCTGCAGCATGCTAACCGTTAGGCTAGCGTGTGATATACGATTGTCTTATTATTTATTGGTACTTAAATTACATGGACATGTAATACTAGATATAGATTTCTATATGTAATCCATAAGTTTACGTAAAATATAAGCAAAGCTTTAATAATTTATTATTGAACTTAAAGCAATTTTTAAGTTAATAAGCAACTCAGTTATCGGTACTGACTATGCCATGCTTTTTTTAAAAATTGCTTTCCTCTTTATAAGAAATGAATGTTAGAATAAAAAGAATGGAACATTTTGTACCCCGCCCCATTCCCCCTCCACCCCTGAGAAAGAATCCAGTTAAGTGAATGTATACATCTACTACACTTAATAATATCCCAATGAAAGGCCTTCCAATCGAGAAGAAGATGCGCAAAGATTTTCGTGAACTTTAATTTATTCAACTCTTGAATCAAAAAGCAAAACATTTGGACATTTCTGAAAGCAATAGTTTTTTTTTTTGTTCAAGAACGCGATAGTCCTTTCCAAACCAATGTTGCATCTAAATCTAGAAATAGTTCTCGAGCCAAATTTACATTGTTTTTTTTTTTACTTTGGAAAATTATAAGATCAAACTAGAGTTTTCCCTTTTTGGCCACCGAGTTAATAATTCTTTTCTCATATATATATATATATATATATATATATATATATATATATATATATATATATATATATATATATATATATATATCAAATGTAAATTTTAAAGAAAATACTAGAGCCATTTTTTTGAGTTCAGCGATTCAGCATCCAGACTGGTTCCTGGCTGGGTCCAGATTCCACGAAGTTCTGACTTAAAAAAAATATTTTGTGAAAAAGATTTCCATTGCTCTTACAAAATCTACTCTCACATTTTCTTTACCTTTATTTTATTTTTGCTCTGGCATTGTAATGAAGATTGGGATTTTTACTTTGGGCGCCTCTGAGTCCACCTTACTCTAATGGTAGAGAAAGAGATAACTATCGAGAAAGGAGAGAGATACAATCTAATCTTATCGTATTAGTTACGGAGTTTTCTTCAAAAGAGAAGATAGTTACGCCCTACGCACATTCATGTGATAATCTAGTAGTTCACCTTATTTGGAGACTTAAACTGTGCTAAGTCAGTCGTTCTCCAGGCTGATTCAGGCAACCGATTCAATTTTAATAGTAGAGAGAGAGTGGGAGAAAGAGAGGGAGAGAGAGAGAGAGGGAGATGGACAGAGAGAGAGAGAGAGAGGGAGAAAGAGGGAGGAAGAGAGAGGGAGAGAGGGAGAGAGAGAGAGAAAAGAAAAGAAAGAAACGCAGTGAGGAAAAAAGAAAAGTTGACGATGCAAATAGAAAACAGACAACTTGTTACGTACTGTCGACTATTTCAGATTGTGCTCCAAGTTTTCTGGCCAATTTGAATTTGAATAGTTTTACAGAGTTATTAGCTGCCACTATGAAACTTTTGGCTGTAATGTCTCTCAGAATAATGTCTTTCATGTGACAGTACTCAATTGCTGCAGCTGCTTGAAATAAATATTTTAACAGCGTGGAATTTAAGCACAATTTTTTAGTCAAACTTTTGTTTACCAGAAAGTGCTGAAAATGTAAAAAAAAAGTATGTTGATAAATTATTGAAAAAAATTTCTGCAGCAGGGGTGAACGACTGTATAGAAAATACAATAAACATGCATATTTGCTCCCTGCCGGAGCAGCGTAACTCATTTCTATATTGACTTGATAAAGAACAACGTCGGACATACAGTTAACTTAAGTCTATTTTGTGTTAATTGCTGGTCTTTTTTTTTAGCTAATGAAGGTCTTGTCGCCCAAACGTCCTTTGTTTTACTTGGTGTTCCGGGACAGGGTCAAATATATGCATGTTTATTATATTTTCTATAAAAATATTCTACTGCTAATTGAAATCCTCACTTGTATGATATGAGAAGGTGTTGCCTTGATGTCTAGGGTGTGTATTTTTGTTATCCACAATCGCAAATTAACTCAGGTACACTTACAGCCACAACTTGAATAAAACGGAAAATCAACGCTATGGGGTTTGTGTACGTAAAAGATACATATTTATTTATGTAATAATGCTGTTGGAAAGTGGAATAAATTTATTTACAATGGGACTTGATAATGATAAAAAAATACAATATTGTTGTAACCCTGCCTTGCACCAGTGCTTGTGGTGTGTACCGAGAACACTATTAAATCACAACAAGAAGGCGTTAGGAGAGAGGAAAGTACAGTGTACCACGTGATTGTGGAGAGTCTGAATTGTTGGAAACTAAGGAGCCGTCTTTTTGTGCTTCCTGAAGATGTAATAGGGACCTGGAGCGAAGCGGGGAAGGCTGTCGTTGGTCCGTATTCAGGTTGCTGGTGAAATGACTTTTAGAATCAGAAACAAGACTCTTTGAATGTAGAAGGCTGTTATGTGTTTGTCCTGGTGAATAAACACACGTATTTATTTACTGTAGAACTACGTTGAGTTGCCTGCCTTAGATTTATTACAACAATATCAAAGATAGAGATAATTTTAGAATTCTATAATCAGATGTACTGGTTTAGCTGCCTGAGTGTCATGGGGGTGCCCTTTTGCTTTTCCGCTGTTGATAGGAGGCGAAGTCATCTCAATCGTTACTGAAATTTTTTTATGGAATTCTAAATTTTTGAAAACAAAGTCTTTCTTTTTGTCTCAAAAGGGGATGGGGCGGTAGAGTGAAAACGATCAATCGAGTAAGAGTCCTTTGATCTAGTAAAATTATATTATACGTTACATGCCAAAATGATTTTTGCCCATTTAATATCAAACAACTAGCTTATGAGAATGATGGATGGTTAACTGCTATACATTGTGCTAATTCCAATCCTTTCAGTAAGTCAAATGGTTTCATTCTTAATCCTGAGTCAGATCATCATAATGGTGGAGCATACATAAAAACCACACTGCATTCTATATTTTTGGATTTACGCGACACAAGTAGCGAAGTTTGACTCGAAACGATACTATCATGGATAAGTCTTGAAACCATCGAGCCTCGCTCGGTTGTCGAGGAATGTTCATATTGACCCGAGCTCATTTTGGTTGAGTGATTTGTCGAGGAATGTTCATATTGACCCGAGCTCATTTTGGTTGAGTGATTTGTCGAGGAATGTTCATATTGACCCGAGCTCATTTTGGTTGAGTGATTTGTCGAGGAATGTTCATATTGACCCGAGCTCATTTTGGAAACCTTTTTTAATGAAGAAAATGAGCTCTTAGGAAACCAACCAGATAATAATCGACAAATTGCTTATAAGTTTTGAAAGTTCCTAATGTCATATTGTAGATGTCGATATGAATAGAGGGAGAAAGACTTTGCAAAGTAACTTCTCAAATGGTAATAATGATGATAATAATGATAATCTTTATTGTCCGTATGGAAATTTATCTTACAATTTGTGCATTACACCAAAAAAAAAAAACAACATTATAACTATAAGAAACCAAAGTGTACATTCACACCAGACTCACTCATAATTTACATGTGACAAAGTTTATATCAGATTGTTCTTATTTAATCATTTGATTGCCAGGAGAACAAAAGAGTGTTTGTGTCTGTTTGTCTTTGCTATCGGTGTCTAGTATCTCTTTTGTTACGTTTAGACGTGTAATATTGAGTGCATGAACCCTAGGAACATTTAAGCAGAACTTTTGTATGCTCGTATTCATTAGGGCTATTTTTTTGTTTGCAAAACTTTGTAGCTCCATATAACAGTGGAGAAAAAAATGAAGGCGGTTGGTCGTTGTGATGACCACATGACCTTCGATAATTGTGAGCCACACATACAGATGCCCTTCACATCGTCTGCCCTATATACCGCATGATCTGAAAAGTGAATTTAATAATAGAGTATGTTGTATTTATGTTTTTACTTGTTTTTAAATAAAATATGTTTTACTATTCTTATTAAAAGCAAGATGTTTCACAGGAATAATGAAAAAAAATATTTAAAGTTAATAATTATAAAATAATAAATATTTTTTTTTTAAAGAAAATTTGTATTTGCTAATGTTTAGTAAAGAATTTGTAGTAGTTGTAGTGTTAAAGGAGGCCAGCAACGCAGTTTCAGGTATCTCCTCTGACAAGCAATTTGCAGGTATCTTCTCTGCAGCACATTTGAAAGTATCTTTTCTGAGACAAATTTGCAGGTACCGCACCGCACATATGATCTTGTTAAACGCCAATGTTCAGTTATCAAGATTAAAGTGTTCCTTATCGGTACGAGGCTGATAGACAAAGGCCTTTAAGGTCCACATCAATAGGCTTGGACGCAGACCCAACTTTGTCTTGATCTATCCGGCTTATTGAGCTACTTTGAGCAGTTACAACCAGAGCAACACGCACCAGGCAAGTAACATAGTCTGTTGCTTTCTTTTTACCAAACGCACCAGGCAAGTAACATAGTCTGTTGCTTTCTTTTTACCTTCTCGTTGAGATCGTCGCAGGAATCGTTGTCAAGTTCCTCATCTTGAAAGCTTGCAACGAAAGAGGTTTTACTACCAGACTTTTCCGTGAAATAAATAATCCGTTAGAACTGAAATTGATGTACTAAAGAATTATTTTGTTTTGTGAGAGACGGTTGTGGACGTACACTTTATAAGAGAAGAAACAAATGTACTTGCACATTTTAGTTTGTGTCAAAGTGAGTTGGAGAACCAGAGCAAAGCTTTGTGTGTGTAAGTGTATCTTATAATGTACGCGTCAAGGTCTCCAACTATGAGCAAACAAGATGTTTATTTAGACATTGGTTTTCAGAAACAAATATACATTTTCAATGTTACTAAAAATAGCCAAGATATTAAAAAATAGAGTTATCACTTCTTCTATTTTGTTATTAATATTAACATTTTTAAAATTATATCATTTTTTGTGAACATAGCTACATTGCTTTTTTTTTCTACCTATAAAAAAATATATATTTCATGCCACAATATTTTCAAACTTAAGTCAGTTCAATCACCCATATGTCTGCCAGTTGATCACTCACTTCCTGACAGAACGGGAATGCACTGATAACAGGAGTACACTGATAACAGGAGTACACTGATAACAGGAGTACACTGATAATAGGAGTACACTGATAACAGATCTACACTGATAATAGGACTTCACTGACAATAAGAGTACATTGATAATAGGAGTACACTGATAACAAGAGAACACTGATAACAGGACTACACTGATAACAGGAGTACACTGATATTAGGACTACATTAATAATAAGAGTACACTGATAACAGGAGTACTTTGATAACAGGAGCACACTGATAACAGGAGCACACTGATAACAGGAGCACACTGATAACAGGAGCACACTGATAACAGGAGCACACTGATAACAGGAGCACACTGATAACAGGAGCACACTGATAACAGGAGCACACTGATAACATTTGCTAATAAATGGAAACAAGCCATTGATGGCGTTTTTACATTATATTGTATAGAATTTCACTCTTTGAAAATCCATGTTATAAATCTGACAAGAATGTGGTATTACTATTCTGTTTCATTATGATTGCGTGGAAGTGCATTTTCAGAATATAAATAAATATGATTTCTGTTAAATTTATTCGTTTTTGCAAATTTTAGGCTATTAAAAGTAAAGTATGTAAAACACAAACCAATTTTCATTGCGTAAAATGATAAGTTACATTGGTTAGTGAACAAAATGAAAACCCTTACAACATTATGATGAAAAGAAACATAACAAGAATTACTCAACAAATTAGATCCAAAATATAATAAACAACAAGCGAAATATACAAAAATACTTTAAAAAAGCAAAGCCTCAGGGGAAGAACCGATTTTTAAAGCCATATATCTCAATACTGTAATATTAAATTTAACGATATCAAACACAATTATTAAATTACCACTATTTAATTAACTGATTGGTTAATGTTTTATTGATTTATGTTTTTTTTTTTAAAAAAAAACAACTTGATCAGAGAATGGGAAAATTGAGAAATAACAGAAACAAAATTTGACCTGACAGAGAGTAAGTTTATTAGCTTTATACCACAGACCTATATATATATTATACCATGACTGAAAAACGGAAACTAATTCTTATCTGATATTGATCACATCACAAACCTATATATTATATATAGATTGTTATGTACGTAACTTTATTTCAGCTGTAAGGGAAGTCACCCCGAATCTAGAAAAAAATCGATATTTTCTGTTTTAGTAATGTAATGGTCTTTAGTTTTCAAAGTTTAAAAATAATTCAATACCATTTTGCGGATTTTTATTGGAATGGGCTATTAATCACAGAACTATATATTTACTATATCTTTGATATAAAGCCATTACCTGATAGTTTCCATTGAGATAATGTTTCGAAAATCCTAGATTGAAATAATTCACGTGTGTTGATTTTAATCATCTTACCTACATTCAAACAGAATGATTATCTAGAACAGCAGTTCTCAACCTTTTTAGATCGGCGACCCCCTTTTACTATTCCTCATTTATTCGCAACCCCCATCATTAATTATTTTTGGTTATATGTATGATGTTACAGAGTTATAATTGGAGGCCTCATGTGTATATCTGATTTGCATTGCCAACGCTTAATGTTTAATCACAGTACAAAATGTTACTATATTCTTGAAATATCCATTTCTCCAATTACAAATCAATGAAATAATTTATTTATGACGTGCATTTATTTACATTTGTATTTTATATTAACATTCCACACATGTGTGACAATTTTCTGTATTTAAACTTGATCACTAACAGGCTGTTTCGGGAAAAAAAAGATATTATTGTAAATGAAAGAAGAAGGTGCAACACACACAAACCAGAACATGACTGCAAACGCTTGACCCAGACGTGTGTAATTAAAGAGAAATGTTTCGCTGTTCAACTATCTCTGTCTCTTGAACATCTTTAACTTTGACTTTCATTGGATTTCTGGCAAGTGCAAATAGGATGTGAAGTAGATTTGGAAAGTAGGATGGAATGTCGTCCACAAACATGCGCATTCTTTCAAAGCAATTATCATTTTATCTGTTTGCCTGGTTCAAAGTCATTTTCCTCATAGAGAGCAGATAAAATTGGAAGCATGTAAATATTAATTTCTTTACAAATGACATACTGAATTGGTGTTGTTTTTGTGGTCCTGCTTGAACAAATGGGGCAGGCACAGGAAACAGAGGTGCATGTCTGACCAGAGTGTACAAGAGCAGCGGGGAGACAACTGAAGTGTCCCTAGAACTGCATGGTGGAGCTATGAGAAACTGCGTTCAGCAAGAGTTTCTTACCAGAGAACCACGGGAAGTCCATGCTTTCCTCCCCAGCTACCATTTGGAGTTCATCCAATGTTCATGGTGTCCAATGCGTTGTTCATTTCTAAGCAAAGTTTAGGTATTAAAATTCAAATTTATTGATGCCTTATTCAACCTTTTTTTTAGTCCATATTTTAAGGATTTGCAGCTTTTGTTTGATATTGCTGTTAAGAATAATGAAAGTAAATAGTGGACTCAATATTGTACTAACATATTTGATGAAAGTCCCGAGAAAGGAGTCGGTATGCATTAATCTACATTAATTTAAACTTATAGAAATATATCTGCTGGACAATTAAAATTTTCGAAATCCAACATCTATCCTCGAATAACAATATATTTAGTAAATTCCAACTGAAAAAAAAACCGTAGTATGTGACAAGTGTAACATGTTAGAATGGACAAAAAAATCCAAAATTTCGATGGACATAAGTGACCCCTGATAAATTGTCAGTCGACCGCAAAGGGGTCGCGACCCACACGTTGAGAACCTCTGATCTAGATCTTTCTAAATTATGTATCTAAAAATTGCAAAATAGAAATTATGAGACTAGAGTGCTCTTATTTGCTATGTTCAATTACTCGGACTTTTAGGTCTAAATGTAAACATTAAAGTATATGTTATATGTGAAAAAGACTACTTTATTTCTTATCAATACTTTAAAAAAAAGGCATTGTTTCATCTTTTTAAAAGTTTCTCACGAAATGTTTGTATAGTGTTAAAGATTTCCATGTCCAGTCTAGGTATGAAATATATAATTCTGTGCTTTGTACAAATAATTATTGTTTTTCACATAAACAAAAAGGCTGTGCCAAAAATCCTGCTTTGAAACGACGTGTGTTAATTGTATCACTATCCAAGCTCTCTGCAAGTTGCACCGCACAACACTACCAACTCAAAGAACTTGAAAACTCAGGGCTCCAAAATAAAGTACACTTGAATGTTCTATAAATCAAAGCCAACACTGTACGATTGGCAACACGTAGATATGACTTTACAAATGCTTCACCATTGACAACAGTATCGCCGTATCAACTCTTGTACTCTACTGGCCTGTCCACCTCGTCCCGGCTGTTTCAGACTGACTTCACTCCGCACTGAACCGCACTTAACTGTGACACATTGGCTCTTTATACAGGGTCCCCGAAGGCCTTCTATAAACCGACAGAGCATCATTCGTCTTTTCTGGGTGATCACTTGATGGTATCAAACGTGAGTAACCTGATTAGTATTTACAATATATATTTCTCAAGCGTTGTCGCACCGCCACTCGTCACTTTTGACCATCGCCCCAAGTCACGGTTGACCACTTATCTAGCTCTGGCCTTGTTAATTTATGTCATCTGACTACACACACCAGATTTATAACCAACTTCACCTTCACCTTTTTCCATAGTCTGTTGGACCTTTAGGGCGCCACACAAGATATGTCAACCATCTTTTTCCATTCCTCTCTGTTGTCTGCCTTGAATAGAATTCCTTCACTGAAAGACCTGTTCATTCTTTGATGTTGTCTTTCCGTCGTCTTCCCCTTCTTGTTCTTCCTGGTACTGTTCCCTGAAAGAAGGTCTTTACGAGCCCTGATGACCTTCTGATTAGGATATTGAGATTGAGTTTATGTTCTTGACAGTGGTTAGCAGAGTTGTAACATCAGTTTTAAACTGTTGTTGTTCGCAATAATGGGTCATATCCAGCCCAACCTTTTTATTTATTTCTTACCTTATCAACATAACAATACACATTTTGGAGGTGTGGTCTAAGTAAAAGAGTTCAGCCGTCAAAACGAGGATCTCAAGTTCAAATCTAAACACACGCAATGATCACCTGGCGACTGTTGGAGGACATTAAAGGTGGGTTGGTTTCGCTGGTCACCAAACAACCATGACGTAAACCAATGTACGTAGGGCTAACGCTGAGTTTGTAAACCTCACTAACTCATCACGTCCTAAATAAACAGGAACATAAATCTATTGTTTCTGTTTGCATACCTGTAAATTTTTGTCGTGTTTCTCACAAAGTTGTTCTGTAATGAAGAATTCTGGCACACTGCCTAGGTTGAATGCATACAAGTCTAAGATGTTCTCATGTTGCAAGCTTCGTAACATTTCAACATCTTTTATCTTTATCTGGCCTTGTGATTTCCCTAAACTTGTCATTCTGGAAGCTGTAGGGCTGATCTCCATATCATTATGCACAGTTAGATTTACTTGACTGTCCATGAAAGTGCAAGACAATGTTTGCCAGCTTGATACCTGAGGACAATAACTAAATTTAGAGACACTTCAAGACAATGTTTGCCAGCTTGATACCTGAGGACAATAACTAAATTTAGAGGCTTCAAGACAAATGACTAAAAAGTAAAGTATTTATTATATATAAACAACTATATCTTAGAAAATACTCAAAAAACAACAACAAAGCTTATATAAGGAGAAAAAAACGCCCAATAAGTGACTGATATTTCAGTACTGCAATATTTATATCCCTTCGCATATAAACCAAAGTAATAAATTACTACAAATTATTTTTTTATTGACTCATGTGTTGTCATTAACAATGAATAATTGTGGCACGTCTCAAATTGATTACGCTGTATCGAGATGGACAAATAACTTGTACAGGATTTGTACCAGACAGAGTGAATTGATAAAAGCTTTGTAAAATTTAACCATATTTTACAATTATAAAAACACAAATTTTTTAAGGACACTTAATTTTGAGTAACAAAGTGTACGAAGCTTAGAGGCATTTGTACACACATATTGCATTATCTCTATATATATTTGTAAAAGTCCTTGCTCACTTACTACTGATTCTCCCACAAAAATAAACGGACATTTAGCCTGTTATTACCTACCTTTGGTCTACGACAACTAAGATATCTTCATGATCGAAACCGCAGCGGTTAAATTTACCAAAACCTACATGTTTTTGTTTTAAGCCTACATATTAAAAAGTACAAGATTACACTTCTGTTTTTAAGCACTTTATTTTCTATCCTTAATGTCCTCGCATATTTATTAAACTCGGTTATCTCAGTTGCTAGAGAATGATACTTTTAATCTGAGGATCAAGAGTCCAGGTACACAATCGCGTTACCTTTTTAGAGTTTTTCGCACAATTGAAATTTAATAATTTGATGTACATAAAAGTTTAAACGGAATTTATAACCTCGATGACTAAAATGATGTTTAACAAAAAAAAAATTGAGAGCCTTTTAGATATTTCGATAAAAAGGCTGAAAATTCAAAGAACATTCAGAGATTATACGTAGGACTGGAGTCACTTGGTTGAGTGGTAAAGTGCGCTTGGTCATTGTGCTGGCCACATGATACTTTTGTTAGCCATGGGCCAAAAAATCAACCCCAGAAAACCTTTATATCATCTGTGTTTGAACAACACTAGCTCCATTAAACATGCATTCAACAACATCCGTAAAAAATGTATAAAAACAGTTTAGCCATTTGCAAGATATTTGGCTCCGCAAGAAAGTGGAAATAATACAGGAATTTGCTGATAAATACGATACGAAGAGCTTCTTCCATGCCTTAAAGAAGGTCTATGAACCCCTCTACTAAATGCTGATGGGACAATACTATTGACAGATAAGGGGAAAATCCTGAAACGCTGGGTCTTACTTCTGTGTGAACAAGAATCAATACCATAAGACATTAAAGATGTCACATCTGTCCATCTATACAAGCGGAAAGGAAACTGCCCAAATCTGCGACAATCACAGAGGAATATCTCTTCTCTCTATTGAGGGGAAAATCCGTGATCGTATCATACAACATCGGCTCATGCATCATCTAGAACAGGGGTCTCAAACACGTGGAACGCGGGCCACTTCTGGTCCGCGAAACAATTTTGTGTGGCCCGCGGCCACCTCCGCGAATTCAAAAAAATTAGATAAAATTTACAATGACCACTTATAAGCCGTGAAATGATTTACAACTGCACAAATTAGTAAATGAGGTGTCCGCCTACTGCAAGCGAAAATTCTGTGAAGGCAAGCTTTGTTGTTAACGAGATGGCATCACGACCATTCACTGAAGGCCAGTTTGTAAAAGAGTGTATGCTACTGGCGTGTGAAATTATCTGCCCCGAGAAAAAGAAGCTCTTCGAAGGCATAAGTTTGTCTGCGAACACAGTTGCAAGCAGGATCACAGAGTCAGTGACAAATGTTCAACAGCAACTGATTGCCGCTGCAAAAAAATTTGTAGCATATTCCATTGCACTGGACGAGTCTACTGGTGTAACAGACACCGCATACTGTGCCGTATTCATTCGTTGGGTCGACGAAAACTTGAACATTGTTGAAGAGTTATTGGACTTACTAGCCATGAAAGGAACGACGACTGGACGCGACGTGTTTCAAGAACTGGAAGCTTGTATTGACAGGTGTGTGGTCTACGTGGGAAAAACTTGTTTCAGTGGCTACTGACGGGGCACCAGCAATGTGTTCAGAGAAGGTTGGTGTTTTGGATTAATGGTAGAGAAACGGTATCAGCTCAGCTTGGCGGGACCTTTTGCAGCCAAACACTGAATTCTGCACCAAGAAACACTCTGTGGCAAAAGTCTACAAATGAAGAACGTGATGGATGTTGTCGTGATGACGGTGAACTTCATACGTGCACGGGGTCTCAACCACAGACAGTTTGTGTCATGTCTAGTTGATTTAGAAATGGAATACGGAGAGTTGCTATATCATACGGAAGTCAGATGGTTGAGTCGTGGAAAAGTGCTGCAGAGATTCTTTGAACTGAGACTGGAAATAGCATTGTTCATGGCAATGAAAGACGGAGACATACCTCAGCTCAGTGACCCAATGTTTTGTTGGATCTTGCTTTTCTTACTGACATCACGCAACATCTCAATGAACTCAATTCACAACTACAGGACACAAAGCAGCTGATTACTGTGATGTTTGACCGCATCAAATCATTCAGATGCAAGCTGATTTTGTTGGCCACTCAGCTGGCAGATGGAAACCTGGCTCATTTGACTTTTCTACAGAGCATTACGGTTGAACCACAGCGCCTGAAAGACTACGTAGACATTCTCTCCGGACTACCGCATTCAGCAATTCACTGCTCTCGAATCACAGTTTTTCCTTTTTGCCACTCCGTTCGCAGTTGACGTGAAAAACGTTCCAGAGGAAGTCCAAACGGAACTACTGGACCTACAGTGTGACACTGTTCTGAAGCAAAAATACGCTGATGTTGGCGTTCCAGATTTCTACCAGTTTCTTCCCAGAGAGAAGTTTCCAAACTTATTCTGCGCAGCTGCTAGAATTCTAGCGACGTTTGGGAGTACGTACGTTTGCGAACAGTTATTTTGTTTCATAATGATCAACAAAACAGCATGACGGTCAAGACTTGCGAGGCCTAACGTCGATGGTCTGGTCTCTGCTAAACGCTCTCAGCTGAGTGGACAGAAACATGAGTGACGAGCCATCTGCAGTAGGCCTAGAAATTATAGTTGTAGTTTTTTGGAAACTACAGTTTCTGCTTTTTAATAAGTGACTTAGACAACGTCAACTTATTTTAGTAAACTAAACTGCCTGTGCATGTAATAAACTACACTAAATGTAATTAATAATTATAAAAAACTTTATTTTAGCATTTAACTGCAGTGACAGTAGTGTTCGTAAAATTTAATGAAAAAACATTCTCTTTTTGTGGTGCGGCCCGCTGAATGGTTGTTACTTACCACTGTGGCCCACATGCTGAAATGAGTTTGAGACCCCTGATCTAGAACATGGCATACTATCAGTGTTGATATATGATGTAATGTTGTGTGAGAGTTAGTTCCCTTAGCGGATTAGGAAGTGTGTGTTACTGTTCGTTATCTAATATGGTGGAATAAAGCCTGTGTATGTTTATAAATCGGCCTTGTCATTTATCTATTTCTACTGAAGTCTTATAATTCCATATGCTAGGACAAATTTGTACAAAAGCTCCTTCTTCCCTAGCGCTATTAGAGCATAGAATGGGTTTCCTGAGCTAGCCAGGAAAACCAGGGACTTGACAGAATTGAAGTCTTTGGTTAATATGCATGACAGGAAATAAAAGCACTTTTACGTTATACGGATGTATGCAAACGCGACATGAAGCTCTTCAAAATCGACACTAGAAGCTGGGAAGAGGTGGCACTGGACAGATCCACATAGAGAGAGAGCATAAAGGAAGGGTCACGGATTGCAGATGTCATACACAACAGAAGCAGAAGGAAGGGTGAAAATGCAACGCACCTGGTGATCACATATGCCTAACCTGCGATCGCAGCTGTGTATCAAGGATTGGCCTCTTTAGTCACACAAGAAGTTGCAAAGGGAAAAAATCGTCTCTCGAGACGTAAAATGCCACAGAAAAGCAGTGGAAAGATTTATCTCTCTTGACAGCACACTCTCCCAAAACGGATAAACGATAATGAAATCGACTTGCTTATCGCCATGACCAGTGCGTCTTATGGTAGACTATCTAAAAATGTTTGGAATAGACGAGGAATTACGACAAGCACGAAGCTAGGGGTCTATCGAGTTTTCATCATCCTTACATTGCTGTTTATCTCAGAAAAATGGACAGTATATAGACATGATCTGTCTTAGAAAAATACTGAATGTTGGATGACAAATAACAACAACAACAGCAAACAAACACCTGATACTGAAATCCGTTGAGAGTGGGCCTGCAACCCATTCACACAATCCTGATGCAGTCCCAGCAGAATGGAAGACTCCCACATCCCTAAATGACAACCTTCAGGACAATTAAAGGAAGAAAAGCGATCACATAAAACGCTCCAGGGATACCCTCAAAACTTCTCTGAAAGACTTCAGCATTGACCCTGCCACCTGGGAGATGGAAGCACACAATAGAGCATCATGACAACGCGCTGTGAAAAGTGGAGCACACATTGGAGAGGACAAAGGATTACAGAAGAAGAGCGTCAGAAAAAATAAAAGCAAGGCCAATGACACTAGCTCAAGCTGGAATAACCTGCCCAGTGTTCAACGGAAAAAAATGTTTCTTTTTAAGTGTTTATTATTAATCCACTTTAATGAAGTGAAAGATACTGAAGTAAAAGATACTTTAAAAAAAAAATCTTCAGGCATCAAGTGTAATATGTTAAATTACCTTATCTTCTGGATTTATCTTCAAAGTCGGAAACATTTCCTCAATAAAGTGTATTACATGCCTTTGCCAGGGCTCATTCAAATCTTCGTCTGCCTGAACAAAATGAATGATCTGTCGTCGTAGGTCGTCATCAGGACAGAACATCAAGTGTCTTAATGATGATGCCATCTGCGATAGTTCAGTTAAAATGTATTCACTTATTAGAGCATCAAAAAGATAAATCTGTTTTATAGTCCTAGTGTCGACTGTAATGATATTAATAAAAATCAAAAACCTGTTTTTAAACATTTCTTTACATCAGTAAAATTGCCATAGCCATTCTTATTATCTTTATCCCAATGCTAGTTCTTATCTTAAAAAAATAAGTCTGAAGAGGTAATCGAAAGTTTCCTTACAATTCAGGTTACGGGTTTAAATTGATTTAATGTAGAAATTGTTTACACAAAATCATAACTATTATAGTAAACATAAACCTGCAAAAAAAAAAAAAAATAAATAAAAAGCTTGCAGTAAAATTACTACCCTGTTTGGCTGATATCATTTCTTCCATGCATGCGATAGGAATAAATTAAACTTTAGACACAAACATAGCCATTATACCTGCTTTATATTGTTGGGGATTTTCAACATTTTCACGATTTCTAAGGCGCTGAGAAACTGTGCTGTTGTGTCTGGGTTTAAGCTTTCCTCTGAAAAAATCCACACATCATTTTAAACAATGCTTTAATAAAAGTTTTTATACAAACTCGTAATCGAATAAGACCCAGATTGAAATATTCATAGTTAATAATAGTAATAAGGCTTGTTTTAGAGTCCGAAGATTAATGAGGAGTACAGCATTTTCCATGGCCACGCCACCAGTCATAGTAACGAAGCCATGAAAGTGCAGGGTAAGGAGCTTTAGGTCCACGAACCTGGTCGCTGGATAAAATCTTTTACAAGACTAATCGGGATAATGGCACATTTGGCGCTGATACCCTAAAGTGCTGTTTAACAAAATATTTATCTTTATTAAAAAACAAACAACACACTATAATCAAATAACGCTCATTGTATGTACGTATCTTTTCCTAACTTTGTAAATCAAGATTCAATAGTAGGATGCCTGCTATTGACCAGGAAGAAATAACGTTTAAAAGGCATTGACCAGAGGAGAGATGTGCTGACTTGATATAAGCACAATGAAAAGAAACAAGTTTACAAACCTGAGAGAAATCTGAGATAGTGTTGAATTCCTTGCCAAATAAGGTCTAAACAAAGCTGGGGGTGCTGGCGCCTTTTCGGTTTGGGCTTGGCTCTTAAGTAAGCTTTTAAATATTCCAGGCTAAGTAGGTCCTCGTTTACTTTACTGTTGAACTTGAACAGCTAAATGATAATGATAAAATGAGGTTTATTGATGTGTACACTAATTTGGATAAATCAAACAATATGGAAAACGAATCTAGACAATATGAACATACGGGGATAAACATGAAAAATACGTCATACATGGTTTGAAGGTTGTGAGAGGTGTACGAATGGTGGTGTCGCAAGTCATGTGTAATGGTACAAACATATAAATACGTTGATTTATATATGTAATATATGTTTATGTCTATGTCTATGTCTATCTATCTATCTATCTATCTATCTATCTATCTATCTATCTATCTATCTATCTATCTATCTATCTATCTATCTATCTATCTATCTATCTATATATCTATAAATCTATTTAATTATCTAATTAACTATCTATCTATCTCTATCTATCTATCTATCTATCTATCTATCTATCTATCTATCTATCTATCTATCTATCTATCTATCTATCTATCTATCTATCTATCTATCTATCTATCTATCTATCTATATATCTATTTAATTATCTAATTAACTATCTATCTATCTATCTATCTATCTATCTATCTATCTATCTATCTATCTATCTATCTATCTATCTATCTATCTATCTATCTATCTATCTATCTATCTATCTATCTATCTATCTATCTATCTATCTATTTATCTATCTATCTATCTATCTATCTATCTATCTATTTATATATTTATATATTTATATATTTATATATATATATATATATATATATATATATATATATATATATATATAGAGAGAGAGAGAGAGAGAGAGAGAGAGAGAGAGAGAGAGAAAGAGAGAGAGACAGACAGACGGACAGACAGACAAACAGATAGACAGAAATATGCCTTACCATTTTCATTTGCTTCATAAGGATATAAAACTGTTTGTAATCTTTTAGACCTATTAAAGTATTTCCATCGTTCTCTGTTTTCAAACTGACAGATACAAATTCTTTTGAGAACTGTGTCACCTCCTCTGTCGTAAGACCAAGAAATGATTGGGTACTGGAGATGTATGTGTCGACGGCTGGTCTGCTTTCCTCTGACCTGTGAACTCATTAAACACATAATTAGACGAGACTTCGGATGGACATGCCCTAGCTAAGTAAATTGTATTCAAATTTTTTGGTCTCTTTTTGGTAAATATTCTCATAAATCTCCCGATCTATAGGCGTAGTTTAACAATCTTTAATTAGCAGTTCAAACCATTTATGCCGTCATAATTGTTTCATAATGCCGTTCTATGTTGTTTTTAAAACAGCACATTTTCTTGACAAAACAAATATGTTTGCTTATTATCATGTTCCATAAAAAAGTAAAGATCCTTTAACTTTTATAGGTAGATTCTACATTCAGAGTCCCATTTCAGAAACGCACAAATGTTAAAGCTTCAAGTATCTCGAACAAGGGAAAGAAATTGTACTTGACGGAAGTAGTGGTATTAGCTTAGTTAGTCCCCTTTATATGTTGCCACTCTAAATTGTAATTAACAGTATATATATATAATTATACAATCTTATATAGCACAAGTACATCACTAGCAAAGTGGTTAGTACGTCTGTCAGAGGGAGCTTGAGCCACGAGTTCAAATTCAGGTCATTCCACCTTTTAAAAAATCCAGCCAGGTATCCTTTTTTTCCTCCCCTTTCCCATTTTACCAGCTGGTCCAGGTAAGTGAAGGATCATGGCATAGTGAGAAAGCTAAAAGCATGAAATAGCGTTAAACAAAAACACAAACTCAAAATCGGCCCCCGAAGTGGTACACTCAGGTAGATAAAAATTTTCAATATTTTCGGAAAGAATATAAACTATGAACTACAAACTATCAACAACTACAACCCTATCTCCGTCGATACAAAAAAGAAGAGACGTGTTGTTGTATTGTTAGTTCGACTAACGACTTGATACCACAGGATACGGAGATTTATAAATGTTATTATTATTAAATCGTTAATATTCATATCTATTCGATGAACTAATAGTTATGAAGATAGTTAAATCCTAAGCGTCACTTACAAAGACTGCATCACGAATAAAGAGATTAGAAACATGATTAATACAGCAATTGGACCCCACGATGACCTGCTAACCGCTGTCAAAAAACGTACACTCAAACTCTATGGCCAATAACACAAGGTCCTCAGTGCTCGCAAAGACCTTTCTTCAGGGAACAGTACCAGGAAGAAGATGAAGACAGAGAAAGCGATGGGAAGAAATTTTATCAAATGCAAAGGAGAGTGAAAAGGAGACAGATCTTGTGTGGTTCCCCAATGGTCCAGCAGATTAAAGGATAGGTGAAAGTGAAGCCATGTGTGTACCTCGCCTAACTGATGTTACTGAATGATTATCTAATATATCTATGTGTTTTGTAAAGGGTGAATCTCTAAATTAAAGCCTCAGAATTTGAAAATATTCCGAAAAAAAAAAGTTTTCCATTTATCGGGTAGCCGTACCGGCACGGCGTGCTTATAGTTAAAGTGCATAAAATATGACAAAATAGGCCTACTTATGAAATTAAAAAAAAATATATATTATGCATTTTAAATAATTTTTTTTCCCTAAATATAGGTAGTTTGTAGGACTGAATTACTTAACTTAGTAGTACAAATTTAGAAAAAAAAAGGACAAAAAAAGCTTCATTACTAAATAGTCTCCCTTGTTTGCTAGTAAATAGTTGTAAAAATGATGTATTTTTATGAAAAAAAAAAACTGCCTGCATAGTTGATTTTAAAAATTAAATTTTACACTTTCACAAGGAAAATAGCCGTAGCATCTGAACTTTGAATGGTCTAAAATATCATGATGTGGGATTTTCACTATCTTTTCTAGTTTACGATATCTAAACGGGACGGACAGAAGGAGGGACGGACGGACAGACAGACCACACAAAACAAAGAGCGTCTATTCCCATCTCGGGGCCTCTTAAAGTATTATTAATGGCACAGATTTACTTTTGTTAGTCTAGATCTATTATAAATTTAATTACATGGCTGATCCAAACCAATTGGTTTATTACACATTCTATAAACTTGAGTAAATTAAAAAAAAAAGTAATTATTTATATAATTGTCTTCATGGTTCAACCGTTTGGACACCAAAAAGTAAAAAAAAGATCACTCTTTTATTTCTGCAAGAGTTATACCACGAAAATAAAAAAAAAGGGGGGGAGGGAGAACAAGTAGTCTTCACCCGTCACTAAATTGCAGGGCCAGATTAACCATTGTGACCAGGAAATCATGGAAAGATCTTTTATTTATTTCTGCCCCACGTAACTTTAGCGGCGAAAACAAAGAGGGGGGAGGGAGAACAAGTAATATACTATGTATTCACCCGTCACTAAATAGCAGGGCCGGACTCAACAATTATGGGGCCCTATGCGAAATGGATTTCGCGGGGCCCAGTTTGCGTAAGAATACGGATAATAAGTGAAAATTAAGAGTTTGTGTTAGAAAATAAAATTGTCTTTGCATTTTATTCATTCTTTTCTGCGTTCAGAATTACTTTACGAGCATTGCGTGTAGCGAAGTCATACAGTATATAATTAAAATTCTGTTTCCTACATAGATGACGCTCAATAGCAAAAATTACCAAATATTTCAATCTATCTTCGAGAATTGTTGATTTTAAGTAATTCTTCATTAGTTTGAGGCGCGAGAAGCTTCTTTCACCACACTCCAAGATTACGGATTGGCGTTTCCTATATTGAATGACACCCCAAAATGACAATTTTGGTCTATATATTTCAGGAGTTTTCAAAAGATTTGAATAATTCTGGAGATTTCCAGGACTTTTTCGTATATTTTGCAATTTCGGGAAATTTCCAGGTGCTCCTAGTAAATCAGGAGAAAATCTGTTATAAGTTATAAAATGGTTTAATTTAATAATTTACACCTAGAATTAGCGCGGGTCCTATGAAAGTGCGGAACACACTGCGATTGCATAGGTTGCAGTGTACTTAGACCGGCCCTGCAAAATAGCGGCGTATGCTACTGCGGGGTTCGACTAGTTATTTAGGTTTTTCTTGTTTTAACTTAGAACTAAGGCGAAGTTCGTAACAAAATTTTTTTTAAAAAACATCATTTGAATCAGTATTCATTTAATGAGTTAGTTAATAAATGGAAAATATATTTTATAATGAGCCATTGATACTTTTTCCATTGTGACATTAGATGGACATTTTTTGTACCAATGCGCGAATCTATGAAGGAAGCTGGAGTTTATATAAAAAAAACTAACCTCCCTTGAAGTTTTTTTTTTATTTAAAAGTGGTGTATTTTAAAAATTACAAAGCTCACTTTTGGAAAAAGAAAAAAGTAGCCGTTGCATCAGAACTTTGAAAGCTCGTGATGTCCAATTTTCATTTTCTTTTTTAGTTTCTGAAATCTAAACGGGACAAACAGACGGATGGACAGAAGGACAGAGACCACACAATAATATTGTAAAGTCGTAATCTCCATTTTCATCGTAGCATTTATGCTCGCTGCTGAGGAATAAACCTTCTTCGTAATTTTTTACCTGTTGAAATCACATTTTTTTTATCGATCGTTTATCAATCGTAATCAATCGACATATTATCAATCATAGACCACAGTGTGAACAACAGTTTCGGAATTACAGTCCTATAAAGTGACTGGTCCGATTAAACGGAGGACAAGAAATCTGTATCTCTTTTATAATAAGTGTGACCCTTAATTGAAGGTTCCAACATATTTGTTTATTGGGAAGGGCGAGAGGATTATGGGAAGTATATTTTTTTTATGTCAAAGTTGTAGGATAAATTTTTTTTATATGCTATAAATCTCATGAATTATATTCAACAGTTCGGAAAAAAGCGTCTGATGACCTCTATGGAACTATATGCACAGGGCCGGTCTTAGGCCACTGCAACCTATGCGGCCGCAGTGGGCCCCGCACTTTCATAGGCCACGCGCGAATTCTAGGTGTAAACTATTAAAATAAAACATTTTAATTTAATACTAAAGGGTTTCTGGAATTCTCCCGAAATTCTAAAATATACGAAAAAGTAATGAAAATCTCATGAAATTCTTAAAATCCTCTGAAAACTGACGAAAATCTCCTTAAAAACAGACAAAATTGTCATTTATGGGTGTCATTCAATATGGAAAACGCCAATCCAACTAGCAAAAAAAAAACAACCGTCATTGTCAGCTTTCAATTAATAAAATGTAATAACAAGTTCAAATTCTTAATTTACTTTAATAGTCACTAGCATACAAATATAGATCTAAATCTATCTCGACCTCTTTACAAAAAAAACAAAAAACAAAAGCGATATTTTGCTAGTCAATTTTAAATCTAAAAGGCAGATCTTAATGTTTATCGGCTTTTTGTTGAAAAACTATAATCTTCTGTAGATGGCTCGCAAAGCTAATTTGCCAGTGATTTTGTACTTAGCAAAGTATGAATAAAATGCAAAGACGAATTTATTTTCTAAAACAAAATCTTAATTTTCACTTATTATCCTTATCACAACCCAAAAAAGGCCCCTCGCAATCCGTTTCGCATGGGCCCCGCAATCTGTAGGACCGGCCTTGCATATGCAATCATAGGTTTTATCAAACACTTATTTAAAAGGAAGCAACTTTCTCAAACGAAGTTTAGATATTATGATGATTATAAATTTTGTTTTTTTTTAAACGATCCTATAATTATTCATCTCTTCAATATGTAAACCTATCTTAAGGACTTAATGTTATTAAATATAAGTCTTTTTTTTTTAAATTATATAAATGGTAACGCAAAACTCTAGTATTTTTTTCTACACATAGATTTAGCAGCACTAATAAAAACTCAAATCTTATACCCGTGATAGTAAATGTTATTGTTTTGTCAGGCCCGTCTCGTTATTGTAACCCAGTAACCTACATTGCTGACATGTGGAAAGAATGCGCTAATTAACAGAGAAAGAGGGGGGGAGGGTAATTTTTAGGCCGAAATATATACACGATCTAACATGAATAACGGGAGCATTTACACAGACAAGAAAGTGATTGTTAGTCTCTACAAGCCTACTATTACAATACCTAGTAACCCTAGTTTTGAGATTTCGCATGTCTCGGTTCTCAGGTTTTTGCATTTTGAATATCAATTCTATCTGGATGTTGTAGAGTAGCAAGCACTTTCTCTTGATAAGCTCATGCAAGACATCATCTTGAGTTTTATTTCTCCTGCGTAAACAGAATCATTGCCCAACAGTATTAAGTTCATCATGCGCTATTAATTAATTATCATTACGTCAATTGAAAATATGTTATCATAAAATTAGTTTTACCTCATTTGTTCTATGGAGTCAATTAAAATATGTTTTAGAACAACCTAAAAAAAAATTAAAATAAATTGTATTTTCATTGACATTGATAAACTGCAACAAACTACATTCTAGCGATACAATATTTAAGTATAATTTAATAACTATTTGCTCTATAAAAAATATTCCAAAACAGTAAGAAAATCAGGATATTTAAAAAAAATTGTATATGAAATAATTGTATCTGACTATGGAAATAGTGCAAAAAAGGTTTACGAAGACTCTGTACATATTCAGAAAATCAAAAACTAAAAAGTAGGCAAATGTGCACTGGGGGTGCAATGATAGAATTTAAAAGCGATATTTAAAAATCTGACAATTTTTTTAAATAGATTCATAAATAAGCAAAATATTAGAAATAGCTCATATTAAGTGTATCAATTAGTTTGTATCAGTTATGTAACGAAACTTGTACTAAGCCTCAGACGATAATCTATAAAGGGGAATAATTCAACGTATACTACCAATTCAATCAAGTACTATTTCTTTCCCTTATTTAAGATACCAAAGTAATTTATTACCAATAGTTAATTAACTGATTGGTTAATTTTTTTTTTGAAAAGAAATAATTGTGCAAATTTTCAGATTGATCCGAGATTGGGTGTTGGAGAAATAACGTGTACAAACTTTTGGCCTTGACAGATAAGATTGGGTGTTGGAGAAATAACGTGTACAAACTTTTGGCCTTGACAGATAAACTTGATATGTAAACTTTGAAAAAATACCAACCAGCATTTCAAAACTAGTGTCCAATGCACGAAGCTTTCCTTTCAAAACCAATAACTCGACCCTGGTCAGTGATTCCTTTTGTAGATTTGGTTCGTCGCAAACTGCCATGACAACCAGCCCGTATAACATGTCACGATTATAGAATTCTGGTAATGTCTAAAAAAATATTCAAGTATGTGACAAATAAAACTTCAATCACTGACATATATATATATATATGTTAACGAGACCCTCACGGCTCGCAAAGTCCTTTCTACAGATAGCATTACCAGGGAAAAGAAGGAGAGGCAGACGGGAACACGACAAATCGTTCACCCAACTATTCGTTCACCCCAAAAGAAAAACAGTTCACCCGACAAAACAACCACCAGGTGGGGCTGAATGAGTATCTTTGTTAATTATTCTAAAGCACTAGAACAGTATGTAATAACAAGACATGAATAAAAACAAAAATACGTTTTAAAACATGCAATACTTCTTCTATACAACTTATAATAAAGCTTGTCTTTATGTCTATTATTTTTTCTTGTTCTATTAGTCCAACACCAAATGTCTACCACCAGCTATAACTATAGATCAGAACTAGTCTTGTAATTTACGTTCTTGAAGCTTACCGTATTTGTAGTAATAAATGAAACTCAAAGAAAACTCTTGAAAACACTTGTTTATATGTTTACACTAGACATATGTTACCCGCGACCCGCGGGTCTTTATTTGCGCATTACTGTCGGTATTGTCACTGAGAGTGTTTTGTAAACAATTAAACGAAATAATAATGTAATAAGTAAAGCGAATGTGTCAATGTAAAAATAGTGTGAATGCAGCTATCAATCAGAATAGCTAATAGGCTTAAATCCATTTTTTTTTTAAATTAAAACATTTGCTTGTAGGCCTATATATATTTGATTAAAATTTGAGATGAATAGACTAAATTTTGTATGTTCATGTGTATAAAGTATAAAGTAGATCTTGAGGTAGACATAGATCTAAATCTACACTAATCTAGAGCTTTAATAGACTATTGAGTTCATTCTGTGCTGCGCATGCGTGAACTTTTTTTCATGAATGAATATAGGCCTATCTCAACACGGCTACGCAGCTTTAGCGAACAGCGAACGAATATATTAAAAATGCTTTAGAAAAACAAATTTGAATGTTAATTTGATTAAAATATGAAATGAATGGACAATAATTATTATGTTTATGTGTTAAAGCATAAAACTATCTTTGCGAAAAGAAGTTTTATCATCCTAGAGTTTAATAAGAGTTTTAGACCTAGGCCTAGGAATAGACTCAGTAGAGAGATGTGTTAATGTGTAACCATTTGGTAATGTCTAATGTCACAGATATCAGGAACTAATTTATGTAAAAAATGCTTTTGGATAATCTAGTGGATTGGATTTAGATGTATGTTAAACGTAGCTAATGATCCTTTCACGTTATTTCTCTTTCGCTACGAAAATAAAATTAGTTTTGAGAAAATGGGTTTACCCGAAGTCGATACATTCTTATCTATTAAAAACGAAAAGAGCGATAGCTTTGTTAAATGAATGGGATTATAAAGTGAACAATTAAACGAAATTATATTTAGTACGCGATTCATGAATGAATATAGATCTAGGCCTATCTCAACTCGGCTTCGCAGCTTCCGTAGGTGAATGTAGCTTTAGAAAACCAAATTTGAATGTTTATTTGATCAAAATATGAAATGAATGGACTTTAATTAATATGTTTATGTGTTAAAGTATAAAACTATCTGTGCGAAGAGAAGTTTTATCATCTTAGAGTTGAATTAGAGTTTTAGATCTAGGGATGGGATTATAAAGTAAACAATTAAACGAATTAATATTTAGTACGCGATTCATTACGGAATTGTCTAATGAAAGAATGTTCGTCAGGAAATCTGTAATCACAGATATAAGGAACTAATTAATGTAAAAAATGCTTTTGAAACACAAAATTGAAGGTTAATTTTATTATATAATGAAATCAATGGATCTTCTTTTGTCTTTTCATGTGTCAAAGTAAAAAACTATCTGCGCAAAGTGTATTTCTTAAAATTAGATCTAGGTCTAAATCCTTTCTATCTTTTCTCATGTCAACATTGTAGACATGGCCTAGATCCATAAAATACTATAGCTGTAATAGAGTCGGACAACTTTATTTTTTTTTTGAGGGTCTTAAGTTTGTTTTAGGGCTACAATACATACACTACGGTCTAAGTTGGTACCCAAGGAACATTCCTGCCTAGTTTTATCAAGATTGGTCAAGCGGTTTTGATGTCTATAAGTAACATACATACATACATACCCCTCACATTCTACTTTATAATATAGACTAGACATATGTTACCCGCGACCCGCGGGTCTTTATTTGCGTATTACTTTCGATATAGTCACTGAGAGTGTTTTGTAAACAATTAAACGAAATAATAATGTAATAAGTAAAGCGAATGTGTCAATGTAAAAATAGTGTGAATGAAGCTATCAAATCAAAATAGCTAATAGGCTTAATTAAATCCATTTTTTTTTTTCAAATTAAAACATTTGCTTGTAGGCCTACATATATTTGATTAAAATTTGAGATGAATAGACTAAATTTTGTATGTTCATGTGTATAAAGTATAAAGTAGATCTTGAGGTAGACGTAGATCTAAATCTACACTAATCTAGAGTTCTGTGCTGCGCATGCGTGACCTTTTTTCATGAATGAATATAGGCCTATCTCAACACGGCTACGCAACTTTAGCGAACAGCGAACGAATGTATTAAAAATGCTTTAGAAAAACAAATTTGAATGTTAATTTGATTAAAATATCAAATGAATGGACAATAATTAGTATGTTTATGTGTTAAAGCATAAAACTATCTTTGCGAAAAGAAGTTTTATCATCTTAGAGTTCAGTAAGAGTTTTATACCTAGGCCTAGGAATAGACTCAGACATCAGAAGAGAGATGTGTTAATGTGTAACCATTTGGTAATGTCTAATGAAAGAATGCTCGCCAGGAAATCTGTAGATATCAGGAACTAATTTATGTAAAAAATGCTTTTGAATAATCTAGTGGATTGGATTTATATGTATGTTAAACTTAGCTAATGATACTTTCACGTTATTTCTCTTTCGCTACGAAAATAAAATTAGGTTTGCGAAAATGGGTTTACCCGAAGTCGATACATTCTTATCTATTAAAAACGAAAAGAGCGATTGCTTTGTTAAATGAATGGGATTATAAAGTGAACAATTAAACGAAATAATTTTTAGTACGCGATTCATGAATGAATATAGATCTAGGCCTTTAACTCGGCTTCGCAGCTTTCGTAGATGAATGTAGCTTTAGAAAACCAAATTTGAATGTTTATTTGATCAAAATATGAAATGAATGGACTTTAATTAATATGTTTATGTGTTAAAGTATAAAACTATCTGTGCGAAGAGAAGTTTTATCATCTTAGAGTTGAATTAGAGTTTTAGATCTAGGGATGGGATTATAAAGTAAACAATTAAACGAATTAATATTTAGTACGCGATTCATTACTGAATTGTCTAATGAAAGAATGTTCGTCAGGAAATCTGTAATCACAGATATAAGGAACTAATTAATGTAAAAAATGCTTTTGAAACACAAAATTGAAGGTTAATTTTATTATATAATGAAATCAATGGATCTTCTTTTGTCTTTTCATGTGTCAAAGTAAAAAACTATCTGCGCAAAGTGTATTTCTTAAAATTAGATCTAGGTCTAAATCCTTTCTATCTTTTCTCATGTCAACATTGTAGACATGGCCTAGATCCATAAAATACTATAGCTGTAATAGAGTCGGACAACTTTATTTTTTTTTGAGGGTCTTAAGTTTGTTTTAGGGCTACAATACATACACTACGGTCTAAGTTGGTACCCAAGGAACATTCCTGCCTAGTTTTATCAAGATTGGTCAAGCGGTTTTGATGTCTATAAGTAACATACATACATACATACATACATACCCCTCACATTCTACTTTATAATATAGATGTAGATTACATTGGGAAAAAGGTTTATTGCGTCATCAAAACTTGACGTTTGTAAAATTATTCATTAATTTATTAAACTCTTTAATCTATAATACTTTACATTTGGAAATTCTCGAAAACGCTAGTCCTTTCAAGAACATGATAGTCCTTTTAAAACGGATGTTGGATTTAGACCTGGGGAAGCGTGGTCAAGTGGATAAGTGCGCTTGAACTTGGCTTGGCAACCTATGAAGGGGGCTCGAGGTTTGACACCCGACTCAGGCAGAGTTGTGTTTACTGAGTGCCTAAAGACAACAGGGTAAAACTTTCTCCCGGATACCCCCCTCCCCCCTCTCAGGTCCCCAAATGAAATTGGACCAAAGCGCTCTGAGCATGCTATAAGCATGAAAGTAGCGCTATATAAAAGCAAATATTTATTTATTTATTATTATTATTTATCTAAACCTAGTTTTCTAGCTAAATTTTAACTTTCTTTTTTTTTTTTATTTGAAAAATTATAGCAGACAAACTAGAGTTTTCCCAGCGTGGCTAATGAATTAGTAATTCTTTTATCAGCGATATACATCCACTATTCAATTTCTAGGAAAATCGTTGGATGCATTTTTGAGATCAGTGTCCAGGTTCCACCCAGGTTCCTCCATGAAATTCTGACTTGAATAAATGTATTGTAAAAAAACAAAATCAACTTTAGTTAGTAATTTCAAAACGCTCTAGAACTGTTTATTAAACATGTTATATGAAAAACTAGGTTTGACAGTATCTAAAAAGAAATATAGATCTACCTTGTTTAAAAGGAACTGTAGATTGGAAGTTGCTGTCTGACTGTTTCCTAAGACTTGGTTGATATGATCTTTTACTTCTTCAAATGTTGTCAGCTTGCTAACTAAAAACATGTTTTTTTAAAGTTGAAATTCTATGCGTGGGATCTCTACCACTCTCTCTCTCTCTCTCTCTATCTCTCTCTCTCTATCTATCTATCTATCTATCTATCTATCTATCTATCTATCTATCTATCTATTTATCTATCTATCTATCTATCTATCTATCTATCTATCTATCTATCTATCTATCTATCTATCTATCTATCTATCTATCTATCTATCTATCTATCTATCTATAAAAGCTATACTATTGCAGGTCTGGAGAATTGGTACACTAGTCACCCCTAAGAATCCATTTATGAAAATTCTCTCTCAAAATATTTTGTAATTATATTTTTTTCACATAGAAGAATGGACTTTACCATTTAGCAGCTTTGTGGATTCTTGTTTACCATTCATAATTTTGGCAAAAACCTTTACTGTGGCATTTTGTGAGGGATACCAAACAAGTTCTCCATCTTCTTCTATCAATCTATTAGCGTGTTCATCTCTAAGCTCCATCAGTTTCTTCCTAAAATCATTTTCTTGGCTTGTCACATTTTCATACAAGAATTGCACCTTGGCATAATTAAAGCCAGGCAATGTATACAGCGAAGGTTCTGGCAATGTAGGGACATTTTTTGACGACTTTCTTTTATATGCTTGGATGTTCTGTACCAAGCGTTGCAGTTTTGCATCGTTGGAGATGTCCTGAAGATTGAGGTCTTCAAAAAATGTTTCACATCTTGCTAGAGAAGAAGGGTTGTCAGAAAGCTTTCCTAGTGATATACCGTCAAATTGAACGCACATTAGCTTGTCGTAAAGATCTTTTTTCTCTTTCAAAAACACATCCAGACCTGCAGTTTTGATCTATAGGGAAAAAATGATTTTTGTTAAATGAAAAATATTATTTAGAAGTGAATAAAAAGTCATCTACCACATACAAAGAAATATTGGGTATCTATGTATTGGGGATCTATGTATTGGGGATCTATGTATTGGGGATATATGTAATCACATTCATCTCCTCTTTGTTTATACTTTGACAAACTGATTTCTACAAATGAAAATGGAACGCCCTCTCCCACTCTAAAGTTTAAGGCTGGGGTTCGGCTGGATTGATGCAATCGACCCCCGCCCACCCCATCAAATTGGCCAGTATACTTGAAAGTGGGGGATGGGGGCGGCATAATCTAAAAGTTGGTTAGAATATTATTAACTATTATTAACATCAGTAAAGAATTCGTACACAAATTAAGTGATTTCTCTACAGAAATCCCCCCCTTTTGGGAGTGGGGGGTCGGCCGAGTGGGGGGAGGGCGATATTCCCTATTGCCCACCCCTGGATCCGCTAGTGCTACACACTGTAAAATTTTAAAAGATGTAGAAGACACACTCGTATAGGCAGACAAAAAAAAAAAGAATGCTCAGAAGATAAATTGATCATTGAAAATAAAAAAAAAAAAGGAAATTGTGTAGTAACAGCTTTCAATTACTGAAGTACTTACGAAATTCCATAATGTTGGACATTTGTGTAAAATAGTGAATGAAGCTTCCTCGACACCTTCTTTGAATAACTTCGCTCTGGAGCCGGCTGATTAGAAAAAAAAAATATATACATTTTTTATTAGCGGTCCCCGAAAGGAGAAAAGACTCTATTAGTTTTGTGCAAAATGTCTGTCCGTCTGTCCATCTGTCCTACTGTCCGTCCGTCCCGTTTAGATCTGGTAAACTAGAAAAGATAGTGAAAATCCGACATCATAATATTTTACTCCATTCAAAGTTCTGATGCAACTGCTACATTTTTCTTTTCTAAATGCGAAAAATACAACATTTGTACAACTATTCACTATTAATAATAACAAACACTGGAGGCTCTTTAGTCGAAGAGATGACTATTTGCAATATTCTTAACACATTTATGCAACTGATATTTTTTAGTCAAAATTTTTTTTTTTACATTTGTATTGTTAAGTTAAGGAAGTTGTGTCATACTACTTAGTACATTTACACGAAAAAAATTTTTACTTTTTTTCAAAGAGAAAAAATCTATTTAGTATGCATATAAGTTGGACATAATTTAAAACAACAATTAATAAGTAGTTTTTCATATTAACGCGTGAACTATAGCACGGTCTATTACTCGCACAACACTTAACTAAAGGAAAAATTTTATGTTTTTTTTTTTAAAGAATTAAACATTGATCCTTTAAAAAGCAACTAGATCATTATAAGACATCATTTAGGCCAGATTCACATTCAACTTCACATTCACTTTTACCTATCCTTTCTTATCTTATCTTATCTTATCTTACATAATACAGACGTTACTTCAAAAAAGAAGATGATTATGTCTTTGGTTTGCTGGACCGCTGGGGCACCACACAAGATCTATCAACCTTCTTTCTCCATTCTCTCTGTCATTTGTCTTTGATCGAATTTAATTCTGAGCTTCTTTCTGAAAATATTGATACCTGCCTTTTTACCTGCCTGGGTGGACCACTTCGGAGGTCGATTTTGAGTTTGTGTTTCCACACAAACAGTCTTTGTAACCTTGTTTACTTTTGATCTCCCTTTTTAAATATATTTTTAAATTCTCTTTGTGGGACAATATCCACTGAAATCATAATGATGTGTCCTAGGAAGTGGGATAAATCAAGATCAATCGTTATTGTAGGCCTGACCTGAGACCTGGTAACGAGCTTTTGTTCTCAAATGACCACCCGTATAAAATATGTATACTGAGGACTTCATCTTCACGATAAATGTGTGATAGGCTTTGATCTTGTAATTGATGGCTTTCTGACTTAGACAGATTACTCTGGAGATGTCTGTGTTTCTTGTTCGGGTGTATTAGATGCGTTGAAAGACAGATTACTCTGGAGATGTCTGTATTTCTTGTACGGGTGTATTAGATGTGTTTAAATTACTAAGAAACAATACATACACAAGGTTAAAGGACTAAGCCCAGACCGTTATATAGCCTACGTGAATGAAGTTTAATACTGAAAAGGCAACAATCGAGTAGCTGTCATAATACGAAGTTTTCCCGTTAAGTCTTAACACCAACTGACTTATAAATACCATAAATAAACTAGAACCCACTAAACCGTGACATCACTAAATGTCGATTTCAAAGTCCGTCAACTATGGTGCGTCTCTATATTAACTAAGGGTCTACCAAAAGATACGTCTCTATATTAACTAAGGGTCTACCAAAAGATACGATACTTGAATACTTGATTTACTATTGGGGACCTTCACGATAAGCTAAACAAAGTCATGGATACTTGATTGAAATTCACCGATACAAATGAAATAAAAACGAATTGAGCTATAATGCTAACAATACCTCAGTGTCTAGCTGTTGATATTCGTATCAAATCACATTTATTAGTAGGACCTACTAGTTACTTGCCTATTTGCTTTTAAATGAGTAAAAAAGTAAAAGTCTACTACTTCTCCCGTATAGATATTGTTTTGTGCTATAAACGGAGTAGCTTAGAAAATTAGATGCTTCTCAAAATTAATTAATTAAGACTACTCAATGAACTAATTGGTGAAATGTTTGATTGATTTATGTGTTGTTTTATCGTGTCTGAGCTTATGTGCACAATTTAATGACGAATGAATGAGAAGAAATGGTCAAAAAATCGATTGCGAAAATCCAAACATACAAGAAACAGACATAGTGACATAAGCGTTGTAATCCACCTGATGGCATTCAAATATTGATATCCAATGCACGAGGTCATTTTGACCTCTGTCTGAATATAGTCAGCGTAAACATTGTACAATTTATGAAACTTGCAGGCCAGTATTCACATTTTCAAAGTACATACAAATTAAGTGATACATATAATATTGTAGATGTGTAAAAATATTTGTAAACAATATGCTATTTGGGAGACGCAATGGCTAAGTGGTAAAGTGCTTGGCTTCAAAACCGGGTGTACCGGGTTCAAATCTTGATTAAGACTGCGATTTTTAATTTCAGGATATTCAGGGTACATTAGTTAGGGAAAAGTAAAGGATGTTGGTCGTTGTGCTGACCACATGACATCCTCGTTAACCGTAGACCAAATAAACATCATTTGCCCTATAGATCTCAAAGTCTGAAAAGGAAACTTTTTTTCGAATGCATCTTGAACATTTTCGAAAAACCCTTAGAAACTAATACACCAGAGAAAAATTTACTAAATTACTAAATAAGCATTTAAAAGCATTATTAAAAGTATTATCAGTGTTACCAACAAACCACTTGTATTGTGTTAAAAAAACATTGGGAGAATTAGATGCTACTACATATCTTCGAAAGACCAGGTTAGGATAGTCACCTTTTTTTTATAAAATGTGTGAAATGTGATTTTAAATAATGTGACAGAAAGACACCACAGGAAACTAATTACGGATTTTCCCGTTTAGGGTGACGCTTAAAAAAATATTAAAATACTGACACATATAAGGTTATTTCGTAGTTTTGTGTTTTCAATTCTTAACCCTCCCCTTTTTTTTTTTTTTTTTTTTTGCTTTACAGTTAAACTTATTATTTTTAATATATACTGTAGCAGCAAATGTGTTGTCTCAATTGAAAAGAACAGACACAAATATCTGATTGAAAAGAACAGACACAAATATCTGATTGAAAAGAACAGACACAAATATCTGATTGAAAAGAACAGACACAAATATCTGATTGAAAAGAACAGACACAAATATCTGATTGAAAAGAACAGACACAAATATCTGATTGAAAAGAACAGACACAAATATCTGATTGAAAAGAACAGACACAAATATCTGATTGAAAAGAACAGACACAAATATCTGATTGAAAAGAACAGACACAAATATCTGATTGAAAAGAACAGACACAAATATCTGATTGAAAAGAACAGACACAAATATCTGATTTGAAAAGAACAGACACAAATATCTGATTGAAAAGAACAGACACAAATATCTGATTGAAAAGAACAGACACAAATATCTGATTGAAAAGAACAGACACAAATATCTGATTGAAAAGAACAGACACAAATATCTGATTGAAAAGAACAGACACAAATATCTGATTGAAAAGAACAGACACAAATATCTGATTGAAAAGAACAGACACAAATATCTGATTGAAAAGAACAGACACAAATATCTGATTGAAAAGAACAGACACAAATATCTGATTGAAAAGAACAGACACAAATATCTGATTTGAAAAGAACAGACACAAATATCTGATTGAAAAGAACAGACACAAATATCTGATTGAAAAGAACAGACACAAATATCTGATTGAAAAGAACAGACACAAATATCTGATTGAAAAGAACAGACACAAATATCTGATTGAAAAGAACAGACACAAATATCTGATTGAAAAGAACAGACACAAATATCTGATTGAAAAGAACAGACACAAATATCTGATTGAAAAGAACAGACACAAATATCTGATTGAAAAGAACAGACACAAATATCTGATTGAAAAGAACAGACACAAATATCTGATTGAAAAGAACAGACACAAATATCTGATTGAAAAGAACAGACACAAATATCTGATTGAAAAGAACAGACACAAATATCTGATTGAAAAGAACAGACACAAATATCTGATTGAAAAGAACAGACACAAATATCTGATTGAAAAGAACAGACACAAATATCTGATTGAAAAGAACAGACACAAATATCTGATTGAAAAGAACAGACACAAATATCTGATTGAAAAGAACAGACACAAATATCTGATTGAAAAGAACAGACACAAATATCTGATTGAAAAGAACAGACACAAATATCTGATTGAAAAGAACAGACACAAATATCTGATTGAAAAGAACAGACACAAATATCTGATTGAAAAGAACAGACACAAATATCTGATTGAAAAGAACAGACACAAATATCTGATTGAAAAGAACAGACACAAATATCTGATTGAAAAGAACAGACACAAATATCTGATTGAAAAGAACAGACACAAATATCTGATTGAAAAGAAAAAAAAAGAACCAAAATGTTCAATGAGTAAAAGCCTGTGTTTATAACTAGGTTTGAAACAAGCCTCAACCACAGTCTCTTTAGACATTCATTTATAACTAGGTTTGAAACAAGCCTCAACCACAGTCTCTTTAGACATTCATTTATAACTAGGTTTGAAACAAGCCTCAACCACAGTCTCTTTAGACATTCATTTATAACTAGGTTTGAAACAAGCCTCAACCACAGTCTCTTTAGACATTCATTTATAACTAGGTTTGAAACAAGCCTCAACCACAGTCTCTTTAGACATTCATTTATAACTAGGTTTGAAACAAGCCTCAACCACAGTCTCTTTAGACATTCATTTATAACTAGGTTTGAAACAAGCCTCAACCACAGTCTCTTTAGACATTCATTTATAACTAGGTTTGAAACAAGCCTCAACCACAGTCTCTTTAGACATTCATTTATAACTAGGTTTGAAACAAGCCTCAACCACAGTCTCTTTAGACATTCATTTATAACTAGGTTTGAAACAAGCCTCAACCACAGTCTCTTTAGACATTCATTTATAACTAGGTTTGAAACAAGCCTCAACCACAGTCTCTTTAGACATTCATTTGTAGAGGACTTCATTTAGGGGAGGAGATGGTCGTTTAAGATTTAAACTCATGTGATTGACTAAAAGAGTTTTTTTTAATAGTAATAAACAGTCAACATTATCAATATAAGACGTTTTAAGTGGGAAAAAAACTATCTATCTATCTATCTATCTATCTATCTATCTATCTATCTATCTATCTATCTATCTATCTATCTATCTATCTATGTGTCTGTCTGTCTGTCTGTGTTCACAACTTTACACAGTCAGTTTATGGACTAGAAAAAAAGCTAGAATTGTATTCGTAGGATATGAAAAAAACAACAACTATTCAGCCACTTGTCGTAGGCAGTCAAAAGAAAGTATTTAGAGCGTGAAAATTAAAAAAAAAATCATCTTTATTACTAGATGTGCAGTTTACTCAAATAAAAAATTCCCTTTACATTTTTCAAATATTTGCATAAGAACTGTGTTTTAGAAATGTGTAGACACTATTGTTAACTATTGTACACGACAGAAATGTAACATTTAGATTCTTCTGTTCCTTGTTTACAATTTGAGCCCAATCAGAGGAGGCCTTAGAAGTGTGTGGGGCCCTGAAAGAATGTCCAATGCTGGGCCCTGAGAGATAGTGAAGACTAAAGCTATCGTATCACCTCACACAAATGGCATCGTTCACCTCTAACAAACTACCTTACGTCAGTACTGTACTATTGGCCTTTTAACTGCATAAACTCGGAGTGTTCTTCACACTTCTGGATCTGATACGTCCAGGAAACACTATGTAAAAGACATGTGTTCTTTGTGGATAACATCCAGCGTGCAGTCAAGGATGACGGGAAAATATGCTTGCAGGTCTATAAGCTCGTTTTGAATTCTATATCTGAGATACTTGTCGTTAGCCTCGGTGTTCTTAATTTGCCAAATATGCTCTTGCATCAGTTGTATGGTTGGGTCTTAGTTGTCAAGCGTCTCAACCAAGCCTATAAACTGACAGTTGTTTGGCGCTTAAAGTTTCTCTGTTCTCCCTCGAAATGAGCTGTTTTTATTTGTTTGTTTGTTTTTATTTGTTTGTTTGTTTTTATTTGTTTGTTTGTTTTTATTTGTTTGTTTGTTGTTATTTGTTTGTTTGTTTTTATTTGTTTGTTTGTTTTTATTTGTTTGTTTGTTTTTATTTGTTTGTTTGTTTTTATTTGTTTGTTTGTTTTTATTTGTTTGTTTGTTTTTATTTGTTTGTTTGTTTTTATTTGTTTGTTTGTTGTTATTGTTGTTGTTTTTTTGGGCATTGTACTGAACGATCGCTAGAATTCTTGCTAAGAATGCGCGTGTCAAGCAGCTTACTAGGAAAAGAAAATGCTGCATTTAGTCTTTGGTATCAGAACAAAGTGTAACAGTGGCTTTCGTAGTTCCGACATTCTAATGAAAAAAAAAATACATTTCTTTTGTTTTGTACACTGAAAAAGGTTTTCACAAGGCCACCCGAGGTAGGTATGCACAGCCTATTGCGGACAAAATGAATACGTCATGGTCAAACTTTCTGGATACGGATTGGTCGAAATATCTCTACGAGCTAGGCCACAGTACCAAACAAGGAATACTTCTCACACATCCTTGTCCCTTTTTTTCTAAGGCGGAGTATATTTACTTTACAAGTACCATTTTTTTTTATATTGTAATGCGATAAAAAAGTACTGTTTGACTCTTTATTTACTAAATAAACGATTTTGATTGGTTACTTTCGGCTACGTGTTGCTCTTTTATGTCAAGGTGAACCGTTAAGTTAAACAGTAATGGCTAATTAGAATGTACAGTTCATAAGTAGTTGTCTTTACCGAAACTGAACGGTATTTCGAAACCAAACTTGTCATTCTAAGTGCTTACATGATAATTGGTATCATATAGAATCATAGATGCCAGGAAATATTGAGCAACAAGACCTAGTTGATGAGAACTGGTCTGCTTTTCGAACCTGACGGTTACAAGGGAATATCTTGGACGGAAAAGTCGCAGTTGTTTATTCCTTACAAACAAAATATAAAAAATTTTTTTTTTTTTTTAAAAAAAAGCTTATCTTAAGAAAAGACCTCCGCACTAACAACATTATGTTTCAATAATGTAGACGTTATTTCCCTTGCTTGATATCAAACAAAATAATTAATTACCAAATAATTGGTTAATTTTTAATATTGATCTATGTTTTGCTGGGAACAATAAATGATTGTATAAAGTTTAATCTTGATCCCAGAAGGGGTGTTGAGAGAATTTCGAGTACATTTGTCTAAGCGAACTAAACCCTACATATTTAGCCATTTAAGTGAATACTGAAGGATTAATTCCCATTGTTGGTATCATGTAAAATAATTGATTACCAGCAATATATTGACGGACTTTCAAACTTTCAACTTGATCAGGGAATGGGTGTGGGAGAAAAACGTCTAAAAACTTTTTACCAGACAGACAGACAGAGTTGATAAAAGCTTTTTACAACGGGCAATAACCATCTGCTTTGTCTGTTTCTGTGCTCTCAGGATAATATATTTCTTAACTTTCTAGCGAGCTATCTCCTCCTTTCCTCCTGATACCATGAGTGGTACTTGCCAAGAGCTGGGGTGTGTAAGATGTGAGATTGTGTGTTTGTTTTTTTATTAGTTGTGAGTTGTGAACTGTTTTATCACCGATTTTTCAAAAGGGTTATAAGGTATCCAGTGGTCAGTCTAGTCAGTGGAGAACTGACATGTTCTAAGTAGGGTGTTGTTGGTTGTTTTTGGTTATTCTTTCTAGAGTAAGGAGATATTATTTGTTCTATGGTATGCATTGAATATTTGGGTAATGCTATGGTAATTGATGATGCCTTGAGATAATACATTATTAATTTTAGCACATTTTTTTATGATTGTGCATTTTATACTATATGTGTAACCCATGTATGCTGTAAATAAATACTAAGTTTCTACTTTGTTGAGTGTGATCTATAATAACAAATACTTAATATCTGAGAATTGACCACTGTGGTACCTCCTTGGTGTTGAATATAAATAGAGAATCAGCACCCTTAGACATGAGTGTTAAGCACAAACCCACCTGCACTTGTTATACTAAGAATGACCAGCATTCATTCAGTGTCGCTCTATACATCTAGTATCATATCTATAATACTTATACACTTTTAATGATCTACCGTTGGGGCATCATATTACCACCCGTTGGGGCATCATATTACCACCCGTTGGGGCATCATATTACCACCCTAATAAGAACTAACCTTTTTTTTATAATAACTTTAATATAGAACTACTTTCATGCTCAGAGCGCTTTGGTCCAATCTCAGTTGTAGACCAGTTGGGGGGGGGGGTAACTAGGAGAAGGTTTTTCCGTGCTGCCTTTAGGCGCTCAGTAAATACAACTATGCCCGAGTTGGGTGTCGAACCTCGAGCCCCCTTCATAAGTAGCCAAGCCAAGCTAAGTTCAAGCGCACGCTTCCCACTTTGGCACTACACTGTACTGTTTAGTCAAAATTAGAGATCTAATTTGGTAAATCTGGTGTACAGTATAAAAGGAAGTGTTTATAAACTAAATGTTGTAATAGGTATCTGATTTTTGTTTGTTGCGCACTTTTTTAACAAAGCAGAAGCGATTTTTGTATGTACTTCCGCATGTAACTCATTTTGAGATTTTAGCTGGTAGCGCTGAAGCCATAATTCATTGCCCTTGAGATTCTTGAGTTATTCGTGCAAACCCTCAATTAGGTTTCCACATGAGAGCGACCCCGAGATCCCTTGTGCATGTCATTGTAATGTCACAGATTTTACGCTAACCAATTTAAATTTATCTCATAATAACAATGTTAGACATAGATATAGATAAAACACACAATAAACTCGGAAACACAATAAACTTACAGTAAACAGCTTCTATGATGGAATAACCTTCTTTACTCAGTTGTTTAGAGAGACTATTCAATCTTTCTTCACAGACGTCATTGGTACAAGGAGGTATATAAAACTTACTCATGTTCTATATATTCAACAATTTATCATACTGAAATCTTGGAAGCAAAATCATACACAACTGTACAATATCCATTTGAATAGTAACAAATATTGTTTTCTGCAATATATAAAAACATCGTCTCCCAGAACTAGTTACGATAAAAAACAACAACAACGAAATTCTCCGTTTTGTGAAATAAAAACACGAATAAGATTCTCAGAAATAGTTCACATTGATATTCTTATGATTACCTTAATGTATGTATGTATGTATGTATGTATGTATGTATGTATGTATGTATGTATGTATGTATGTATGTATGTATGTATGTATGTATGTATGTATGTATGTATGTATGTATGTATGTATGTATGTATGTATGTATGTATGTATGTATGTATGTATGTATGTATGTATGTATGTATGTATGTATGTATGTATGTATGTATGTATGTATGTATATATATGCATGTATATATGTATGAATTTATCTATCTATCTATCTATCTATCTATCTATCTATCTATCTATCTATCTACCTATCTATCTATCTATCTATCTATCTATCTATCTATCTATCTATCTATCTATCTATCTATCTATCTATCTATCTATCATCTATCTATCTATCTATCTATCTATCTATCTATCTATCTATCTATCTATCTATCTATCTATCTATCTATCTATCTATCTATCTATCTATCTATCTATCTATCTATCTACCTATCTATCTAAGTATCCATCTATATAAATAGAGATCCTATCCTACAGATAGATTGATGATAGATAAATAGATGATAGATAGATACCTAAATAAATAGATACATAGAAATATATATAGATATCTAAATAAATATATTATGTATATATATATATATATATGGATAGATAGATAGATAGATAGGTAGATAAACAGATAGACAGATAGATAGATATAGAAATAGATTACATATATTTATATGTATATATATACTTATGATTATGTAATATATTTTCTCTAAAACAGAGCAAAAGTTTTTTTGCTTTCTAGACTTGTTCTAGATCTAGATCCACTTGTAAGGAAAGTAAACTGTTTCAATAGGTAAATATCTAAGTCAGAACAAAAAACTGTTCCCGATATTTCAGTGTTTAAAAATAAATTATTGTATCAGAATAATCAGCGCTTAAAATAGAATTTAGTATATACACCTATTCACAAGTGTGCCACATGACAAAACTCTGTAATGCATATCTCTTTTTATCATTCCCCGAGTAGCCTACGTTGTAAACGCTTCACTTTCACGGGCTTTATTATCATTTTGTATTTATTTTATATATTCTTCTAACCTCTACATATTTATGGTGTAACCGTGAAAGAATATGTTTATGGTCTTTCCGTTCTTATCTGTTTATAGTGTCTATAAAACAGGCGAAATATATTCCAGCCCCCTCCCAAATAGTTAAAATAAAATTGGGGGGATCATGAAAGTCAACGTCCATTCCTCTGGTGGGCTAATGTCAATGTCAGTGATTCCCCGTGGGTCTATGAAGACTTCCAAACGGTCTACGAGAGTGAAAAAAATTAATTGGTGGTCTACGAGATGTAATCAGTGGTCTACGATAGTGGGTCTCATATTATTTCACATTAATGGAATTGAATCATGCACGTATCATGCGTCCTAGTTAATCCTTTGAATTTTTACCTTAATATTTGAATGAAATTTTTAAAAATAAATTTTAACATTTTATTCAAATATCTTAATTAAGTTTATGTGAAACTAATATCAAAGCATGGCGGAATAAAAAAAAAATGTAGACAGTACATTCTAGTTTAATTATTTCAAATTTGGTTCCATTCTCTCCTGCATTGCCTATGTGCCTGCACGAAAGTTTAACTCTTTATCTCCGTAATTATTTTTCCACGTTCTGACAGAATTGTTCATTTTTCACATTTGTACATTCTACCCTGCTAAACTTCAATAACAATTTTATTTTAAATTACAAAACGTTACTTTTGGTATTGAATTATAGGAGAATGCATGCTCTCTTTATGTAACACAAGTTATACTTTCTAAAACCAAAAAATAATTTAATTTAATGGAGTCAAATCAACGATAGTCTCGTTAATTAGGAGATAAAGAGTTAAATAATGACGCCATTAAATCAGCTAGGCTGGAGGATCATTTGAAATGATGCCAGTCTAATAAAATAAATGAAGATTTGGAATACCTTAAAAAGATATTATGGAATATCACCAGAATGTTTTAAATGTTTTTTTTTTCTTCATGTCTAAAGGGGAAAAGTTTCAGCAAAGTTGCATGTAAAATGTAAAGTAAAGTTCAGACCTTTCAGACCTTTCAGACCTTGTGTTTTATAGGGTGGATTTTTTATGACCTGACCTTTACATCATCTGCCCTATAGAAAGTTGCCAATCTTCGTATAAAAAGCTAACTAGCTGGACATCACTAACCAGGAAATTTTAATATCAAACCCAATTAAATTGAAGTCAAATATTAAAATTGTATAACTGTAGTGGCACACCGGTATGTGTTTATTTTTAGTTTGCTAAATTCATGTGATACATATTCAATTGTATTTCGCTTCGCTTAAATTTGAATGTCATTGATATTTTATTGTTAGAAATATTTACAACTTAAAAATCAGTGTAAAACTAATTTGTAGTTGATGATTTAAAATAATACATGATTACCTAAGAAGGGGTCTACCGAAAGCCGGAAAACATGGCAAGGGGTCTACGAGACAAAAAAGTTTGGGAACCACTGGTCTAAATTTACTTCCCACTCTCATTTTTTTTCTAGCCTTAAAACATTATTTTAATTGCAGTCAATGTTAAGTTATGCAACCATGAACCAATGAACCTTCTAGAAACAGGTTCTTCCAGGAGTTGAAAACATAAGCATATTTTGCAGGTAAATGACGTAATCTAGCATGCATGAAAGAGTCAGGCATTTGAAAGAATTCTGTTGAATACCTAGATAGGACTGAATTTAAGGGAGAGCAAGCGGGGATACTTCCCAGGGCAATCCACAAGAGACTGGCCCCGACAATAGACATATATTGACGACAACGAGAGTTTGTGTTGTCACACAAGCTCATATGCGGCCTCCATAGTAGTAGTAGTACCAACGTTCCAGAATGAATTATGAAGATAGAATATGTCCATTTTGTACTCATAGGTGAGGCCTTTCATTATCTGCTAGTGTGTGAGCATTTAAATAATAATAATAATAATAATAATAATAGTAATAATAATAATCTTTATTATCCGTAAGGAAATTTGTCTTACAATTTGTGCATTACACCAAACAAAAAACATTATAACTATAAGAAACCAAAGTGTACATTCACACCAGACTCACTCATAATTTACATGTGACAAAGTTTATACCAGATTGTTCTTATTATACAGAATAAGATTAGAAAAAAAAACAATTATTATTCCAAGGCCCAATGTTGAAAAATTGGCTAAACTGTTACATTCTAGAACTGTCAAAATATTAAAAAAAAAACTCTCAGTGTATTCATTACGTTATTTTCGCCTTTTTCTTTTCATAAGCTAAATCCTGCAATTGAAGTTTATATGGTTATTTTAATATATACCTTTATTTAATTATTGCCATCATTATTCTCCTATTGTGTGTTGCTATGTTGATGGCTTGTATTGTAATTAGGTGCTAGATAACCATTTCACTGTTTGGGAATCACGTGATCTGATAGTTGCGATATTGTTGTTCGCGTTTGTTCATTAGTATTGTTAAAATGATAATTTATATTACAAATTTACTTCTTAATACTTTATATTTATTTTTATCTTGATCATGTGTATAATGTTATTATTTGTAATTTTGCATGCCTTTGTAGTGCTTGTGTTTTGTTTAAAAAATTGTTTAAATTATTTTAAAATCGGCCATGGTGAAAGAATATTCAAGCCATGGTCGTTTTTACGTTTAAAGTAATACAACAAATGACTTCGGCATTTGTGGCAAGAATAGGCTGCTAGATGTTATAATATAAGTAAGAAGAACATTTGAAAGGATCGGTGAAGGGTTTCATGAATGAAACTAAAAACCTTTATCTTTATAACGTATGTTTGTTCAAGAGACTAATGTGACTTACTTAGACTTAGGTCCTCCCGCGCCGTTCGGCGCATTGGGTGGCAAGTTGTCTCCACAGAGATCTGTCACTGGCAATGCCTGAAGCCTCCTCTCACCTGGTGTCCACTGTTCTGAGGTCCTCAATGAAGGCGTGGCGCCAAGTTATACGAGGACATCCCTGTTTGGCCTCCATGTCATCACAATTCATAGTTCATTTTGTCGGAGAACATGTCCCGCAAACCTCATGCGACGCTCTGTCACAACCTCACTAAGTGTTCGACTCCCAGTTCGGCATAGGATTTCCTTGTTTGAGACCCGATCTGTGTAACTGACTCCCAAAATCCGTCTCAGCCATTTTTGTTTAGCCACATTTAATTTTTTTCTCAATTTCGGCTGATGACTTTCATGTCTCACATGCATATGTTGCTGTTGGGATGACGATTGTGTTGAGAAGGTGTATTTTTGTCTCGAGTCCAGCCAGTGGCTTGGCTTGTCCAAATAGGCTGCAGCCTTTGGAAGATGCTCCGAGCCTTTCCTATTCGTCACACTACGTCATGGTAGGCACCCCAATCGTTTGTTATGCTGCCAAGGTAAGTGAACTTGCCCAGCTCTTCAAGCTTTGACTCGCCAAGTCTGACGGGGGCACCCTTTACCTTATATCCCACTCGCAAAATTTTCGTCTTATACAAGTTTATTCGGAGGCCAATTTCGGGTGCCTCTTACATAATGAGGAGAGCAATGAACCAGACTGCCTTTGGTATTTCATGGCGTGAACCGAACGGACTTGGACTTTTGCCGATGACGTTGCACTACTCGGGGCTACAAATAAATGCATACATGAAATGAAGGAGACGAATATTACGTTGATTGCAAGTTCTAGATATAGATTTAGTTTGTAGGACAAAATGGAAAGGGAGATATTTTTTTTTGCTAGGGTAAAAGTCACCAAGTCATTTCTAGCTCACTACCTAAAGTAGGTCAAGAATATTTTTTTCCTGTCGCCAATTTATCTAATTTTGTAAAAAGAATAAATCTTTTTTTAGTTTCTTCTTCAGTACATGTAACATTTTATTAATTTTCAATGTATGGATAATATTAATAATTATTATTTTAAAAAATACAAGTGTACGCTAAATGAATATATGAAGTCGATGTGGCTGAGTAAAAAAACGCGCTTGGCTTATGAACATGGGGTCCTGGGTTCGAATTCCGGTGAAGACTGGGATTTTTACATTCGGGATCTTCAGGGCGCGTCTGAGTCCAGCCAGCTCTAATGGGTACCTGAAATTAGTTGGGGAAAAGTTAAGTGAAAACAACATTTGAATTTCATTCCACGAGATAAAATGGAAAATATATTTTATAATAAATATATTGATACTTTTGCCATTGTGAACTTAGATGCATTTTTTTTTACCAATGCGTGAATCTATGAATGAAGCTTGAGTTCTTACTGAAGAAGTCTGTAAGTTTTTTTAAAAACGTACTTCTCCTGAAGTTTTTCATATAAAAGTAGTGTATTTTTGTTTGAAAAATCTGCTTGCTTAGATAATGTTTAAAATTCAATGGTTCACTTTCGGAAAAGAAAAAAGTAGCCTTTGCATTAGAACTTTGAATGATCTAAAATATCATGATGTCCGATTTTCGTTTTCTCTTCTAGTTTTTGAGATCAAAACGGGACGGACGTATGGACAGACCACACAAAATTAATAGCGTCCATGCCCCTTTCGGGGGCCGATAAAAAACAACAAAAACTTATGGACCCACATTGCCGATACTTTGTTCTTTCATTTTCTTTTTTTATTATTTAATGGACAAATAAAACTGTTTATGGCCAAAAAGTTAATCTTTTTTTTTTTACAAATGTGTAGCTGGATTCTACTTTAAGTCATTTATATTAGCCTGACATCTAGAATAAAAATGTGAATACAGATTATTATAATTTTTGTAAATAATAACTGTTCTTTCTAACTTACCCACAGAATTCAATTTCAAATTGTCAATATAAGTAAAGTTATTGCATACGGGTACACGCTCTTTTATGTCAATGGCAAACTCTGTTTCAACATAGAAAAATAATGAATTGCATTGAAGCCTTGATTAACATGATCAATTAACTTGCACTGTTGTGATTGTTGTGAACTCCTTACAGGGATTATACTTGACGCAGAACATACTAGTAATACTTCTTTCAATAACTCAAGAGACGCCAGAGATTAATTAACAATAAAATATATAACTTTAATAAAAGTAAATCAGGGTATCAGTAGCTGAAGACAACTCATCAAACGTTAACTAACTGAATATGTACATAATTATAAACTGACTTCCATATAACTCATATCGTACGGCTAGGCTCCACAACTCTGGCCTCTAACAACAACAATAATAACACTCAAGGGCCGTCACCCCACTTCACCTAGCCAACCAATGAAATAATAATAAATAAAATAAATAAACATAGAAAGCCTCACATCCTACAACCAAGGTTCTATAAAGTGTTGTCCACAATGGTCTATACAAACACAATCACCACATTCCCCCCTTACCAAAATAAGCTATTAATATAACTTATTAATAGCGTAAAGAAAGAGTGAAATGGGAAAACAAATACACAGATCTACACTACCATTAATGACCTTGGACTTAAAACCGAATTGGAAAAATGACAGAATCACAAAAGAATTTTACATGTTAACATCTCTATTTAGTTTACATTTCTACATTTACCAAATAAATACCTTTGTAACAATATCACCAAAATTCTCTACAACATTAACAAACAACTAATATAGGAGAAGAAGGAAAAAATTAATTAACAATTCAAATTGTTAACTTAATCAAATCAAAATCTGGTCATCAAGTATTCTAGTATGATACAAATAGGAGGCTTGCTTCCCTGCCTTGTGAATTTATACAAGAGGAACTATATTTCAACTCCCAACAGACTAAATATCACAGGTACTACACATCTCATTTAAATCAACGGGGTTGTCGATAGGACTGGTGGCAATTTAAGAGAAAGAATTAGCACATTCATTTCTTTACATTTAACCTTAGAGTAGAATAATTATAAAACAGGGCATTTAGTCTATAGTTAGGTTGCCTCTAAGTACAATTCAACAACTTCAACATCATTCTGGATAGTTCTTTCCAAGGTCTCCCGCTATGAAGTTCGATAACGAAAGTCGTTACGTAATGGTCTACAAGATGGGGTCACTTGTTCTGAGGGTGTTATGGTGGTAAGCTGCCTCACCAAAGGATTTGTACTGTCAGACGTCACCTTGTTTGATTATTTATGTATTCTCTGATGGTAATGTTGATGTTAACAGTGGCAAGTGTAGATAGCCTCTATCTATTCGTGTTGTAGGCGTTAGCTAGAAATACACAGTCTCATACGCCCAGGTCTCAAAACGTTCTTTCCCCAGACCAAGAAGATTACATGTAGTGGGGTAAATGTTGACAATGCTCTGCAGTATGGGGGGGGCGGGGTAAGTGTTAACAATCTGCTCTGTTGCTGTTTTCAAACTTGCTGCACATCGTCTGAATCAAGAGTGACTCAAATGTGATACGATAAAGTACTGCCAGTTGTCAGGGAAAACAATGTCTCTATACACAGCAAACTTGTGACTGGTACAGACAGATTCACATTGTCTCATACTAACACACAGTTGTTTCCTTCTGGTCGCTAGATCAAAGGTCACTTAGTAAAATATTCTGCCTAATACTTTGACACAGGTATGTTCACTTTGTTTTGTTTTTCCCCAGTCACAGGAGCTGAAGTAGCCTCCACACACACACAGTGTGGCTGTAACTCTCTATTTGACCTTGACCTTGAAGAATTTTAGTCTAAATTATACTAGTAGCTCTACATATGTGTAGCTTCAAAATACATGCACATTTTAGAAGCGAGTCAGCCTTGAATTTCGCCACCACTGTCAATCAAAAAATGGTATAGACCATTGTGTACAACACTTTATAGAACCTTGGTTGTAGGATGTGAGGATTTCTATGTTTATTTATTTTCAACCTTTTGTAGTATCTCGCCCGGATGTGCCACAACATAAGTTTGACACAGCTCCATAACGGTCTCCACACTTCTCGGTTTTCTTTCCTGTAGGAAAGCAAACAGATGCTTCCCAGCTGTTGATAAGATTTTGTCCACGATGATAAACTGCTTCAGACTTTCGAAGGATTCTTCAATTCCAGACGCTTGAACCCATTTTTCGAACGTTATTTTTACATCAGAAACAAATTGCTTCATGTTGCCGTCTGATGGTGGTTTTAGCTCATGAAACTTCTGTCGGTAGTCGTCTTCGCTGTATTGATAGAAATCAAGTAATGTTTTCTTGAGGATGGCATAGTTTGCTACCTCGTCATCGCTTAGGACTTGTAGTGCATCGAGGGCCTTTCCTCCGACCAAACTGAGAAGTTGTATGGCCCATTCGTGTTGTGGTTCCTTTTCAAGTTTCATCAGCATTTCAAATCTGTTGATAAATGCATCCATCTTATCCGTGCCTTCCACGAATTTTTGTCTCTTTGATTGGGGCGTATTTCTTTTCCTCGTGTCTCTATTTCCCTGCTCCTCTACATCCTTTGCTTTGCTCTCCTTTTCAATTGCGGCAATTTTGGCCTTCGATTCCTCGTCGTCTCTTTCTATTTTGGCCGCTACTTGATCCTCCTCTAGTTTCCATTTAAATCTCATCTCTTCTTCCTGCATTGCCATCTTCCGTTCTTCTATTTTCGCCTTTTCTTTCCTTTCTTCTTCTTCTACTTTCGCCCTTTGTTTCCTTTCTTCTTCTCTTTCTTTCCTCTCTTCCATTCTAGCATCTCTCTCCTCATTCTGTTTTATGATTTTGGCAACCCACTCGTCCAATTCTTCTCTTTGGTAGCCAAGACTCTTCCCCGTTTCATATAGTTTTAGTAGGTCACCGTATACTTTCTCGGCCATTTTATGGACGTAGGTTTGTTCTTATACTTTGGGACAAGCCTTTTAGTCCCTGAGTTAATTGATTTTCTAGCCCTATATTTGAAGTCAGTAGAGCTTACTGCTGACCAGAAGATAATAGATAACAACTATAAGGATGAAATAGTTCACCTGTCAACTTGTTGACACACTTGCTGCTCCACCATTGTTGTGATTGTTGTGAACTCCTTACAGGGATTATACTTGACGCAGAACGTACTAGTAATACTTCTTTCAATAACTCAAGAGACGCCAGAGATTAATTAACAATAAAATATATAACTTTAATAAAAGTAAATCAGGGTATCAGTAGCTGAAGACAACTCATCAAACGTTAACTAACTGAATATGTACATAATTATAAACTGACTTCCATATAACTCATATCGTACGGCTAGGCTCCACAACTCTGGCCTCTAACAACAACAATAATAACACTCAAGGGCCGTCACCCCACTTCACCTAGCCAACCAATGAAATAATAATAAATAAAATAAATAAACATAGAAAGCCTCACATCCTACAACCAAGGTTCTATAAAGTGTTGTCCACAATGGTCTATACAAACACAATCACAACATGCACTCTCCACTACCATCACAACAAAACGTGTTGTCAGCTTCTCAATCATTATATAGTCAAGTGCTTCCTTCTTGGTTATCGTATTTGCATTGAGCACATATTCTTTTTGTTTTCACCTGGCATATAACACAATAGGAAACATCTTTTGTAACAACAATTAACCTAGCACAACAAAGTTAAACATAGCATACACAACTTAGACAGTGGTAATTAGATAAACCCCTCAGTATACAGAACAGGGACTAATTCATTTAGCTTACTGACGGATAAAAATATTATTCCAAGAAACTGTCATTATTAATACACTAATTTAAATCACTATAACGCACTTTGCATCGTGATTGTCAAAAGAATTGAGCTGAAGGCTCTTCGAATTCTAGGCCTGTAAGCCTGCTTGAACAAACCGTTCTGTCTGGAAGAGGTCCATGCCAATGTCTATGTAAAACGAGTAGTATTGGCGTTGTCCATATTGAATGACACCTCGAAATGACAATTTGTCTTTTTTTAAGGAGATTCGCATTAGTTTTCAGAAGATTTTAATAGTTTCATGAGATTTTCATGACTTTTTGGTATATTGTACAATTTCAGGAGAAATAATTAGTTAAAATGCATAGGTTGCAGTGGGCCTAAGACCGGCCCTGATCTCAATAGCCAATTAGAACTGCTTGGCCAAAGGACACAAGAACATTGCATGATGACACTAATGATACTCGCTCGTCACATCTAGTGGGGACAAAAACTGAACCTCAATCATAATTACTTATTCTATTCTGTGCATCACATTTCAAATTCTATATATTTAAATGAATATTTGTAAATTCTCATTTGAAACATGATCTTTGTTGTTTGCCTTGTAGCAGTAACAAGGTGTTTGTATGTCTACATTCGCATGTATTGATGTGGGAGCGTATCTCAATCACAACACCATAGATACTACTGATAGATAGACATACAGACAGACAAACGACAAGATAAATAGATAAACAGACAAACAGAAAGATAGATAGATAGATAGATAGATAGATAGATAGATAGATAGATAGATAGATAGATAGATAGATAGATAGATAGATAGATAGATAGATAGATAGATAGATAGATAGATAGATAGAAAGTAAATTTTTAAATTCCTACTTTTGGCTTTATGGGTGGGAAAAAAACCCACCTCAAAAGAAATAATTAAATGCCAAGAATATTTTAAATATTTTTTATTATATTGCAAACGTCAAAACATTATGTGTTTTTTATCACAAATTTGAAAACGTAGAATTAGAGATACATCTCTTTTTAAAAATTATGCTTCATTTGAATCCTCCGATTCTCCTGTATAGGACTGGTTCACCTGTAAGTAAAAAAAAGTCTTCTTAATTCATGAAATTTATTCAATAATTTGAGAATGCGATTATTTGATTGAAAACGTGTTTCAGACTATGAGGTGAGTTTACAAATATTGCAATTCCTATTTTAGAACAAAATTCTGTCTTTGCGTATCAATATTTGTGACTTAGCATTGTTTTTGTGTCTGACACTTTGTCAAAACTTTTTTTTTTAATTTAATTGACACTTTGTCAAAACTTTTTTTTTTAATTTAATTGACACTTTGTCAAAACTTTTTTTTTTAATTTAATTGACACTTTGTCAAAACTTTTTTTTTTAATTTAATTGACACTTTGTCAAAACTTTTTTTTTTAATTTAATTGACACTTTGTCAAAACTTTTTTTTTTAATTTAATTGACACTTTGTCAAAACTTTTTTTTTTAATTTAATTGACACTTTGTCAAAACTTTTTTTTTTAATTTAATTGACACTTTGTCAAAACTTTTTTTTTTAATTTAATTGACACTTTGTCAAAACTTTTTTTTTTAATTTAATTGACACTTTGTCAAAACTTTTTTTTTTTAATTTAATTGACACTTTGTCAAAACTTTTTTTTTTAATTTAATTGACACTTTGTCAAAACTTTTTTTTTTAATTTAATTGACACTTTGTCAAAACTTTTTTTTTTAATTTAATTGACACTTTGTCAAAACTTTTTTTTTTAATTTAATTGACACTTTGTCAAAACTTTTTTTTTTTAATTTAATTGACACTTTGTTAAAAATTTTTTTTTTAATTTAATTGACAGTTTGTCAAAACTTTTTTTTTTAATTTAATTGACACTTTGTCAAAACTTTTTTTTTTAATTTAATTGACACTTTGTCAAAACTTTTTTTTTTAATTTAATTGACACTTTGTCAAAACTTTTTTTTTTAATTTAATTGACACTTTGTCAAAACTTTTTTTTTTAATTTAATTGACACTTTGTCAAAACTTTTTTTTTTAATTTAATTGACACTTTGGGCATTGGACTTTCGATGTCATTGGTTTTTTTAAAAGACACAAAAAACTTGTCTCTGGGTTACATTAAAATAGAAGCTTTGGACAGTAAGAAACTGCAGACAGAGACTTTGGACAGTAAGAAACTGCAGACAGAGACTTTGGACAGTAAGAAACTGCAGACAGAGACTTTGGACAGTAAGAAACTGCAGACAGAGACTTTGGACAGTAAGAAACTGCAGACAGAGACTTTGGACAGTAAGAAACTGCAGACAGAGACTTTGGACAGTAAGAAACTGCAGACAGAGACTTTGGACAGTAAGAAACTGCAGACAGAGACTTTGGACAGTAAGAAACTGCAGACAGAGACTTTGGACAGTAAGAAACTGCAGACAGAGACTTTGGACAGTAAGAAACTGCAGACAGAGACTTTGGACAGTAAGAAACTGCAGACAGAGACTTTGGACAGTAAGAAACTGCAGACAGAGACTTTGGACAGTAAGAAACTATGGACAGTAAGAAACTATGGACCTTAAGAGACTTTGGACAGTAGAAACTATGGACCTTAAGAGACTATGGACAGTAAGAGACTATGGACCTTAAGAGACTATGGACAGTAAGAAACTATGGACCTTAAGAGACTTTGGACAGTAGAAACTATGGACCTTAAGAGACTATGGACAGTAAGAGACTATGGACCTTAAGAGACTATGGACAGTAAGAAACTATGGACCTTAAGAGACTATGGACAGTAAGAAACTATGGACCTTAAGAGACTTTGGACAATAGAAACTATGGACCTTAAGAGACTTTGGACAGTAAGAGATTTTAGACAATAAGAAACTATGGACAGTAAGAGATTTTAGAAATAAGAAACTATGGACAGTAAGAGATTTTAGACAATAAGAAACTATGGACAGTGAGAAACGTAGGACAGTAAGAAACTATGGACAGTAAGAAACTATGGACAGTAAGAAACTATGGACAGTAAGAAACTATGCTCAGTAAGAAACTTAGGACAGTAAGAAACTATGGACAGTAAGAAACTTAGGACAGTAAGAGATTTTAGACAAAAAGAAACTATGGACAGTGAGAGATTTTAGACAATAAGAAACTATTGACAGTGAGAAACTTAGGACAGTAAGAAACTTAGGAAGGTAAAGAACTGCAGACAGTAAGAAACTTAGGAAGGTAAAGAACTGCAGACAGTAAAAAACTTAGGACATTTCCCATTATTACTAATACTCACACGTTCATCATGTCAAAATTTACATTAATACATTGTTTCCTTGACTTTATGGTGGGGTAAGTTCCAAGACTGAATGCGTAAGTAAACTTTCCGCGATTACCCCAAAATGACAATTTCGCTTTCCCTAAATAAACATCACATCTAACTAGTGGCGTCACTATAATAGCTCAGGCTATCAACCCCCCCCCCCCCACCCATTCCATCAACACTTTCGTCTCCACAATTTTCCAATTAAAAGTTTCGTTTAATTGATTTTTTGATGTACCAAAAGAGTGTAAGCTAATAACTCACAGCTGTTGGTTGTTAAGATACTGTTTAATGACGGTTTGACACTATTTTAAAATCTCATTGTTTATGATACTTTATCAATATTGTTACATATTTCTGATCTTCTGGCTAAATGTACTAGTAGGCACACAAATAAAAAAAAACACTGCAAAGAACTTGACGACTCAACTTTCAGCTTTATCTAACTTTATCGAATAATAACTATAACAATTCGTCTCCGTAACATGTAGCGTATACGTCTTACATCGACTGTATCGACTGTAACGGCTCAAGTCCACTCTTTTCTACTGTCTCGCACAGTAGACAACAGTAACGACGACTGTACTGACCCTTTTCACATGAACTCTCTGGTTTATATAGAGTCCCTAATCGTTTGTCCAATATTGCAAAAACACTTCTAGTATCCTCTGGAACAACACGGGAGGAAACATTACATCCTGTCGTTGTTTATACATGTCGATTCCAGAGGACACCTGCTGCAGTGTCATCTCGCCGAGGTCACACGTAGTGACCTCTAACTGTCACTGTTCATTTGTCACACTTCCCCCCTTCGTAAATCTGTTCGTCCTCTGGAACAACACGTGAGGGCACGTCACATCCTGTCTTTGTTTACACGCATAGATTTCAGAGAACACTCGGTGCTGTGTCATCTCGCCGGGGTCACACATAGTGACCTCTACCTGTCACTGTTCATTCGTAACAATATGTATTACAGATGTAAGTTTTTATTAAAATTATAATACTTAATATTAACTGAAAATATTTTCTTTACTAAGTTTTTAGACTTTAGAGAAAGCGTTTGACCAATTATAAGAGTATTTCTCAAACTGTTGATAGTGGCGCTCCCTTAGATTATTGCCCGAATATTGCATGACACTTTTCGCCCTGGGACTATGCACATATCCAACACGTCCAATGTTATACATTTCCGACACACCCAATGTTATACATTTCCGACACACCCAATGTTATACATTTCAAACACGTACAATACTATCTGCGACCTCATTATGCACAGTGGACAGACATTTTTTAAGCCGAACAGCACCGCGTCATGGGATATAGTCTGGACATCGCGGTCCTAGACCAAAAATATGTGATCGCAAGCCCCTTGTCAGCTATGGTGTTAAGCGTTTCTGAACTTCAAAGATTTATTCTCCTAAGGTGTGCAATGCACAATTTCCATTAGAACAGCTCACTTAGACTTAGGTCTTCCCACGCCGTTAGGCGCATTGGGCGGCCAGCTGTCTCCACAAAGATTTGTCATTAGCAATGTCTGAAGCCTCCTCCCATCTGGTGTCCACTGTTCTGAGGTCCTCCATGAAAGTGTGGCGCCAAGTTATACGAAGGACGTTCCTGTTTGCGTTTTCCTTGTATTGGCCTCCATGTCATCGCAACTCTTGGTATGCGTAGCTCATTTTGTCGGAGAACATGTCCCGCAAACCTCATGGGATACTCTGTCACAACCTCACTAAGTGTTCGACTCCCAGTTCGACATAGGATTTCCTTGTTTGAGACCCGATCTGTGTAACTGACTCCCAAAATCCGTCTCAGCCATTTTTGTTTAGCCACATTTAATCTTTTCTTAATTTTGACAGATGACTTCCATGTCTCACATGCATATGTTGCTGTTGGGATGACGATTGTGTTGAGAAGGTGTATTTCTGTTTCAAGTCCAGTGGCTTGGATTGTCCAAATAGGCTGCAGCCTTTGGAAATTGCTTCCTGCCTTTCCTATCCGGCACGCTACGTCATGGTAGGCATACCCTTCGTTTGTTATTTTTAAAATTCGGTTGTTTATTACAATCTATCTAAACATCACTATGTTTGCGTATTCATGTGAAACTATGCACGCATTCTTAATCTTTGTAATCAAAGACAATGCCATTAATCTAATAAAATAAGTAAATTACACTGTTTTTTTTTCCTGGCTTTCAAACTTGAAACTTATCATTAACTTAATCAAAGGTAATGTCATTATCGATCTCATTTTTAATAAAATTCCTTTTATAAAAGTACTGTTTGTTTTGTAAAATGTTTTACATGTTTCGGATGTTCCTTCAGAGTTGAAGATAGTTTACTTCCTAGTCCAAACCTCCCGCAGGACTACGGGGGATGGCAGCGGGCAGGGTTTGAACCCTCGACCGTCGATAAATCCGAACGACTGTCCAGCGCGCTAACCGCACGACCAGGCAGCCGCAGTTTGTTCCTTTGTCTCAAAAGTTCTAAATTTTAATTTAAAAAATCCTTTTCCACATGAGACGCCATAGATAAGCCGGTGGTAAGAAACGGTTGAAGGCTTTGTTCAATGATTTTGAAATATCTTTTAAGGTCTTTGTGGCATATGAATCATGCACTGTCAACTTTTACTTTCTTCAAGAATAACTTTTACTGCCTTTAGATGTCAGTCACGTGGTATTTCTGTTTGAATGTCGGCTTTTGGAAAAATCATCATGTACGCCACTATTTTGAAACTGACATCTACAATACTTTGTTGGTTGTTGAACTAAAGAATTGTTTTGCTTGCATTGCTTCAAATGTATCTGCTACATCAATGATTGCTTCTAGTAAGAGTTGAAAGAACGATCAATACACATACAAATGAACCTCTTATTCTCTTTCTTAGTAGTGAGCCCGTGCAATATCTCCTTCCATTGTTTTTCTTCTTCACATCAATCACAACAATGTCTATTGTATTTGTAGCTGGATGCTCTTGTTTTCCAATTTTACAATCGAAAAGAATTCTTCATGCGTCTTTTAATATTCCAATATCGGAATTAATTTCAACCACACATTAAATTAAGTTACACATTTCTATTTTATTTCAATAAAATTAGTTGAAAATAGTCGATAACAAAAGAATATATATTTTCTTTTTATTTTAAGTGACTAAATTGTCCCCATTAAGAAGCATTAGAACTATTCTTTGCACTAGCCAAGAAGGAAAATCCCCTAAAATATTCAAATATATCATTCGACTGTAACATTTTATCTTGGCTAGAGCTTCTATTACAGGAAAATGAAATAACATAATTGTTTTCAGAAATCTCAATGGCCACTTTTTTGGTTTCCAATTCTGCAAAATTTAAATTAATTACAATTGAAAATTTTAAACATTTTTTTATGTCTGAAGAATGTCATCATTTGTTAAACAGTAACTATTGGTTGGCATCCTGATATTACGGTGCTAGCTATACATAAAATAGATTCGATTAAAATATTTTTTCCATCAAAGCAGTGTTCCTATACAAACGTGCAGCTGTTATACATACAACTGAAAGTAAGGTTTGACGTTTTTATTGATTTATAAAATATCATGTAGTATTTTAAACCTTTAATTAAAAAAATACATTTAATCGAAATGAAAAAAAAACAAACTATATAGACCTATTTATTAATTGTGAATGACACGTTCTAAAATGTAGCCACTGTCGTTTTTTTTATTTTTCAGTTATTCACAAAGTGCATTTTGTACTTGGGTGTCCCCCCCCCCCAACGGGTGTCACTCGGTGCGGACCGCACCCCTGCACCCCCTAATGACGCCACTGGTAGTAATCCCACAATAAATGGACGTCACTAAATGATCATTAAGCTCTTGAGAACATTTGGAAAGAGAAACCAATTTTTCATTTCTAGCCTCTGGGTAAAATACTTCCCCTCGGCCAAGTCTCAAGGCCCTACCACTTGACTCATTTGGAAATCAACAAAGGAGGTCTCAAGGCCAACTAGGTCTACGCAGGTCTTATGGCTAACTAGGTCTACGCAGGTCTTATGGCCAACTAGGTCTACGCAGGTCTTATGGCCAACTAGGTCTACGCAGGTCTTATGGCCAACTAGGTCTACGCAGGTCTTATGGCCAACTAGGTCTACGCAGGTCTTATGGCCAACTAGGTCTACGCTTCCAATCATAAAAGAAAAAAAACATCCCGATCACTACAATGTTTGTCAGCCAATGATCCTCTACTAGTATCTCACAGCTTTCTCAGGTGGGCTGTCGTTTCGAAATGTTCCACTACTATCACCAGTAATAGACCCAATAGCAAGAATGGGTTATCTTTCCCATTTTCAGCAAACAGTTTTTCATTACCTTTATTTCTTATCTTTGTTGTTGGGTACGTCTTGTCCTTCACTGCCTACAACACCTTTGTTTGCAGGTATGTACGCTTCAGTTGTGTTAGGCAAAAACTGATCTAAAGGTAACTCCTGAAAAATAAAGGTAAGTTTGTACAGGTGATTCAATAAGAGCCTAGAGCTGATCTAAAGGTAACTCCTGAAAAATAGAGGTAAGTTTGTACAGGTGATTCAATGAGAACCTAGAACTGATCTAAAGGTGACTCTTGAAAAAAAAGGTAAGTTTCTTCTGGGGGATTCCAAAAGAGCCTCTGCTTAATATTATACTCTTCAACATTCTACGACTCTGCTTTATAAAGCATAAACTTAATATTATACTCTTCAAAATTATATTCTAAAATGAGACCAAATACAGACAAAGAGAAATAGGCTAGAGATATTTTTTTATATAAAAAAATAAGAAAAAACAAAAAAAATCCTTTTTTGTCTTTTTCAACCTTCAAACAAGCGCCCCCCCCCCAATACGCTGTATGCATAAAACCACCTTAGCCCTCAATATAAATTCGGTTACCTGTATGACTTATTGACCCCCCCATGTCCAACCAGTGTACAGTCTCTGAGTAGTCTTCGGAGTTTAAGTTTCTTATCGAAATCTTTGAATGGCTCTATAATGTTATGTTTTTTTTTTGGACGAGCCGTTTTGTAAATTATTGTTTTCTATTTCTCAAGCGTATTATTTGGACTACCCCTCCCATTCCATTTAACGCTCCCCTTACATAATTTTGGCCCAGGCATTAGAAATTGTTACGTCTGGCCTCAGAATTCTAGCATCACTTCCCCCCCCCCTTTCCCGTTACCACCCCTAAAATAAAAACTACGTAAAATATTCCGCTTCTTCATTCAATATTAAAGTATTTCATAAGCTCTATATTGATTTTTGGTCTGACCTGTTATGAAACGATTAGGAATTAGTTATTTGATTAGTTATAAGATACAGATCCTGTGCGCTCACACACATTCCACACGTAACAGTTTGGACGAGCAAGAATTAAAGGAAAGATCACCCCACCAAAAAACAAGAGGAGGTGGGGTAGAACAAGTATTCACAAAATAGCAGGGCCGGACCGTGGTAACCAAGAAAGATCACTCTTTTTTTATTTCTACCTTACGTAAAAAAGAGGAGGGGGGAGAAAACAAGTAATCTACTCTGTAGTAACTATCGAGAGCTCAGGAAAAATAAAGAGGGGGGGGGGGAAGAAATTTTTAACCGTCACTACGGATGGCTGCCTGGTCGATCGGCTTGCGCGCTGGACTGTCATTTAGATTTATCAATAGTTCAAACCCTGCCCGCTCTCATCCCCCTTTGTCCTGCGGGAGGTTTGGACTAGGAAGCAAACTATCGTCAACTCTGAAGGAACATCCGAAACATGTTAAACATTTTACAAGCAAACATTTTTCAAACACTAAATAGCAGCGCCAGACTTAACCATTGTGACTAAGAAATCATGGAAAGAGAACAAGTAATCTATTATGTATATTCACCCATCACTAAATAGAAGGGTTGTACTTAACCATTGTGGGGCCATATGTGAAACGGATTTCGCGAGCCAAGTATGGGTAGGGGAAGCGGATATTAAATGAGTTTGTATTAGAAAATAAATTCGCCCTGCAATTTATTCATTCTTTACATTACGAGCCATGCGTGTAGCAAAGTCATAGAGTATATCATAATAATTATGTTTCCTGCATAGATCACGCTCAATAGCAAGAATTACCAAATGTTTTAATCTATCTTTGAGAATTTGTTGACCTCAAGTAATTCTTCATTAGTTTGAGGCGCGAGAAGCTTCTTTCACCAGATTACATAATTACGGTAAATGCATAATGCCGTTTTTATTTATCGCGCGTAGGATTGGCGTTTTCCATATTGAATGACACCCATGGGCGTAGCCAGGGGACCCCCCCCCGATATTAAATCCCCACCCGCAAGGAGGGGGGAGACGGACTTAAGTAACTAATTTTTTGCTTTGATTTTGTTTATTTTAGGTGAGATTTAAATACTAAACCATCACTTGCCATGGGTTTTTGAGTTTAAACCCCCTACCCCGGGGGGGGGGGGGTTGCAGTTAAATTCCCCTCTTCTATAAAACAGACAAACAAAAAATAATATAATGCAAACGACAATCCCCAAATTCCAAAAGCATAGCTAAGGAAGATTTTGTTTTTAAAACCCCCTCCAAAATGTACTATAAAACCCCCTCTTTAATATAAAAAAGCAAATACACACTGAAAATGCTATGAGCGTAGCCAAAGGGGTTTTGAGTTTTAACCCTCCTTCAGTGGGGTTTGAAGCTAATAAAATACTTCTTCAATATAAAAAAAAGCAAATTAAACACTAAAAAATCTTTGAGAGTAACCAAAGGGGTTTTGAGTTTAAACCCCCCTTCAGCGGGGTTTGATGCGAAAAAATACCTCTTCTATAAAAAAAAAAGCAAATTACACACTCAAAATGCTATGAGCGTAGCCAAAGAGAGTTTTGAGTTTAAACCTCCCTTCATCGGGGTTTGATGCTAAAAAATACCTCTTTAATTAAAAAAATGTAAAATACACACAAAAATTCTGTGAGCTTAGCCAAGCCAAAGGGGAGTTTTTAATTAAAAACCCCTCCTCCAAAGGGCTTTTTTTTAGTTTAAAACCACTCCAGATGTTTTTGAGTTTAAATCCCCCCTTTAGAGAGTTTTGAGGTTGAAAACCCCTTTTCAATATTATTCTAAAGCAATCTACTCTCACCAAATTCTATGAGCGTAACTAAATGGGGTTTTTAATTTGTTAAAAAAAAAACTCCACAGATTCTTTTAGTTTAAAACCCCACAACAGATGATTTTGACGATAAAACTTCCCTTTTAGATATAAAATCTAAAGCAAACTACAGTCACCTAATTCCAAGAGCGTAGCCAAGAGAGGTTGCAAAATTTCTACCATTGGCTGGACTGCATTAATTAAGTACAGTGGATAGTCATCTGCCGAAATTTAAAAAGACTAAATGTGGCTAAACAAAGATGGCTTAGACGGATTTTAGGAGTCAGTTAGAGAGATCGATTCTCAGTCAAGGAAATGCTATGCCTAACAGGGAGCCGACCCTTTGGTATGGTTGTGACAGAGCGTCGCATGAGGTTTGCGGGACTTGTTCTCCGACAAAAGAAAATACGCATTATAAGAGTTGCGACGACATGAAGGCCATTACGAGGAAATCGCAAACACGAACATCCTAGTAAAACTTCATGCCTCACTTTCATAGAGGTCCTCAGAGCAGGTGGGAACAGGCTTCAGACATTGCCAGTGACAGATTCTGTGGAAGCAGTTTGCCGCCCAATGAGCCGTACGGCGCGGTAGGATCTAAGTCTGTAAAAATAGCACTGGTTTTGAAATAAAACTTTAATAGCAGAATAATGCAATTTAGATACCTCAGAATATGCATTTTTAAGGCTTTCAATACCGGAAATAGTGCTTGGCGGCGGGGCTTTGCCCCGCGCTGGGGGAGCTCACAGCGCTCCCCCAGGCCCCATTAGTATCTAGAGCGGGGTGTCTACAAATTTTCCACAAACTCCAGGAAGAAACTATTCTAGGGTATAATAAACGTCTTTAGAAAGAATGAAGAGTCAGAATGTAATAAAGATTAATTACACACACACACACACACATATATATATATATATATATATCGCAATATATATATCGCGGGGTCCCCCGCCAAACCCCCCCCCCCCCAAAAAAAAAATCCTGGCTATGTCCATGATGACACCCCAAAATGACAATTTTTGTATATATATTTCCGTATATTTTAAGGACTTTTTCGTATATTTTGCAATTTCGGGAGATTTACAGGAGCTCCTGGTAAATCGACATGAGGACGCGGGAAATCTGTTTTAAGTTCTAAAATGATTTAATTTAATAATTTATACACCTTGAATTATGAAAGTGCGGGTCACTTGAAAGTGATGCGGTTGCATAGGTTGCTGTGGCCTAAGGCCGGCCCTACAAACTAGCGGCGTTTGCTACGCCGCCGGTCAACTAGTTCTATTTAACATTTCTAGTAAAACAAAAACAAGAACAGGATTTTAGGAAGAAAAGCGAAACGAAAACAGACAACTTTTGACGGCTTTAGGGAGAGGCAGTTTTATGGACGTAGAGATGTAGCTCGATGACATTCGACGGTTCCCTTTGTTAGTATTAAACTTTTTCGACATTCACTAGCAGCGTCGACTAATTTATCTTGTTAGTTGATTTCGTTATTTGAGTTTTGCCTACATTTGACTTGGCTGCATAATACACAGCGTGGAAGCGCTTAACAAATATTTATTTTTAATCACTTTGACGCGTCGCAATGCCCTGTTAATTTAACTAATAGGTAAAATCATTTTTTAATTGATTCATGTTCATACAAAAAATAATTCAATGTAAAGTTTCAATTTGATCCGAGAATGGGTGTAAGAGAAATAACGGGTTCAAATATTGTACCAGACAGACAGAGTTGATAAAAGATTTGTATAATAAAATCGTACTCATCTTTGCTTACTTTCAATTTGAATTTTTTTTCCAGATCCAAACCACCTTCTTGATACTTTGAGTCACCAGAGAGTTCAGTGTCCTCCACAGTTTTGTTAGCCGATAAAGTGTTGTTGAATTGAAAAGAAACTTTAGAGATCATGGAGTTCTGAAAACAAAAAGAGGTCAATTGAACATTAAAGAGAATCATATGAACAAATAGGGCAACGGTGGCTGAATGGTTAAGTGCTTGGCTTCCGAATCTGGGGCCCTGGGTTCCAATCTCGGTGAAGACTGCAATTTTGAATTTCGGGATTTTTAGGGCGCACCAAGCCCACCCATTTCTAATAGGTACCTGACTTATGGTGTGGAAAGTAAAGGCGTTTGGCAGTTGTGCTGCCCACATGACACTCTGCTCGTTAACCGTTAGCCAAGAGCAACAGATGACCTTAACATCATCTGCCCCATAGATCGTAAGGTCAAAAAGGGAAACTTTTACTTTTTTTTATATTAACAAAAAATTATTTATTAGAGTTTCTTAAACTTGAAGGCGCACTCCCCTAAAAAGGTTAAACATACTTTTCCCAGTGGGCATTAAGGGGTTTAATTTTTTAGAGACATGGTGGCAGTCGAGATGGCTGAGTGATCTAGAGCTTGGCTTCTGAATCGGGGGCTCCAGGGTTCAAATCCTGGTAATGACTTGGATTTTTTATTTCGTGATCTCTGGCATTCCGAGTCCACCCAACTCTAATGGAGAATTGACATTAAAAAATAAAATTTTGTGAAACAAAAATACTTTTTTTTTAAATAAAATTATTTATTAACGTATAGAGCTATTTTTATTTGTTCTTAATAACTAATGAATGTTACATTTAAAATATAATGGATATTTTTTTTGTACTCCGCCCTATCCCCCACACCGAGGAAAAAAACCTGGCTAAGCGAATGTATACATCTATTAGACTTTATAATATTCTAATGATAGGCCTTTAGATCTAGACTTAGAAGATGGTGTGCTAAATGTTCCTGAAATAAGTGGAATGAATAGGGCCTATATGCTGAAATACCCAAAGTCGTGATATTTTACAGTACTCTAGTTGTTTTTTTACTTTGCAGTTGATATCGGTAAAACGAAAGTTTTCCAAGAGTGACCAATAAGCTAGTAGTAGTTCTTTTCTCGATACACATCAACTGTCAAGTTTCTAAGAAAATCGTTAGAGCCATTTTTTTTAGATTCTTGTTCACCAACAAAAGACGGGAAAGAGAATAATGGCACTTGGGGAAAGAGAATACACGAGGAAAGAGAATACATTTAACGAAAGAGAATACACTTGAGGAAAGAGAATACACTTGGGGAAAGAGAATACACTTGAGGAAAGAGAATACACTTGGGGAATGAGAATATCTCGGCTGGAAAGTTCATGACATGACCAAAAAAAAAAAGAGAATAGCGGCGGAATAGGGAATAGCACGGCGGGAAAGCAAAAATCTATACCGGAAAAGAGAATAGAAAAACGAGGAAAGAAAAGAAGCATACTAAAAGAAAAAATAGATCGTGCGATACGGAAAGTTAGAACGAGAACGGGAAAAAAAGAAAAAGTACGGGAAGGAATACAGAATATAGAGTGTAGAACAAAGAAAAAAAATACGGGAAGGAATACAGAATATAGAGTGTAAAACAAAGAAAAAAGTACGGGAAGGAATAAAGAATATAGAGTGTAGAACAAAGAAAAAAGTACGGGAAGGAATAAAGAATATAGAGTGTAGAACAAAGAAAAAAGTACGGGAAGGAATAAAGAATATAGCGTGTAGAACAAAGAAAAAAGTACGGGAAGGAATAAAGAATATAGAGTGTAGAACAAAGAAAAAAGTACGGGAAGGAATAAAGAATATAGAGTGTAGAACGAAGAAAAAAAGTACGGGAAGGAATAAAGAATATAGAGTGTAGAACAAAGAAAAAAGTACGGGAAGGAATAAAGAATATAGAGTGTAGAACAAAGAAAAAAGTACGGGAAGGAATAAAGAATATAGAGTGTAGAACAAAGAAAAAAGTACGGGAAGGAATAAAGAATATAGAGTGTAGAACAAAGAAAAAAGTACGGGAAGGAATAAAGAATATAGAGTGTAGAACAAAGAAAAAAGTACGGGAAGGAATAAAGAATATAGAGTGTAGAACGAAGAAAAAAAGTACGGGAAGGAATAAAGAATATAGAGTGTAGAACAAAGAAAAAAGTACGGGAAGGAATAAAGAATATAGAGTGTAGAACAAAGAAAAAAGTACGGGAAGGAATAAAGAATATAGAGTGTAGAACAAAGAAAAAAGTACGGGAAGGAATAAAGAATATAGAGTGTAGAACAAAGAAAAAAGTACGGGAAGGAATAAAGAATATAGAGTGTAGAACAAAGAAAAAAGTACGGGAAGGAATAAAGAATATAGAGTGTAGAACAAAGAAAAAAGTACGGGAAGGAATAAAGAATATAGAGTGTAGAACAAAGAAAAAAGTACGGGAAGGAATAAAGAATATAGAGTGTAGAACAAAGAAAAAAGTACGGGAAGGAATAAAGAATATAGAGTGTAGAACGAAGAAAAAAAGTACGGGAAGGAATAAAGAATATAGAGTGTAGAACAAAGAAAAAAGTACGGGAAGGAATAAAGAATATAGAGTGTAGAACAAAGAAAAAAGTACGGGAAGGAATAAAGAATATAGAGTGTAGAACAAAGAAAAAAGTACGGGAAGGAATAAAGAATATAGAGTGTAGAACAAAGAAAAAAGTACGGGAAGGAATAAAGAATATAGAGTGTAGAACAAAGGAAAACAGAGCAATCAAGAAATATAAAGAAAAGTGAAAGAACGAGAGAGAGAGAGAGAGAGAGAGAGAGAGAGAGAGAGAGAGAGAGAGAGAGAGAAAGAACAGGTAGACAACTATTGAACGGTCAAAGTACCGTTCTTCGGAGGGGGGATTCTTTGCACATATATCGCACATACTGGTATAACCCGTACACCGTACACCCGTATACCCCGCACATACTGGTATAACCCGTACACCGTACACCCGTATACCCCGCACATACTGGTTTAACCCGTACACCGTACACTCGTATACCCCGCAAATATTGGTATAACCCGTACACCGTACACTCGTATACCCCGCACATACTGGTATAACCCGTACACTCGTATACCCCGCACACATCACATTACAAAATAAGTAAAAAGGAAATCGTGCCATCCGCACCTTTATATACCCCGCATATGAAGAGCCGCTTTATGACCCAACTGCTGCTGCCAACATGCTTCTCTTATTGGAATAGGACAGTGAATATGAGACACGCTTCGATGGCTTCACTAGATTGACAGAGGACAATGACATTAGTGAGACTGCGAGTGATTGCGGATGTTTTGACATGCACTGTGACAGTACCGGCAAATTAATTTTATTTCCTACTTGTCACAGTCTGTTTCTGGTATATTCAAGATTCTACACATCGTCACTATTTCTGTTATCGAAGTTTATAATAAGATGTTCATAAAGGTTTTTACAATTTTCATTTCACGACCACACAGTTATATGTTATGTTTAGGAATTAATTAAATTGTGTAATCCCCGCACCTTCATATAACACGAGGGTTTTATGCTCTAAAAACATGATATACAGAATGCTTACCGAGTGAGACTCAATATTATCAGGATCCTTCTGAAATAAGTTAAAAACAAGTGTTTGAATATTTCTTTTTACAAAGTTTATATCAACTCACTCTGTCTGTGTGTGTTGTCTGTCTGTATTGTATTGTATTGTTTGTACACGATATTTCTTCGACACCCAATCTCAAATGAAGCTGAACACAAGAATCAATCATAAAGATTAACTATTGGTAATTATTTTTTATTTGGTATCTCAAACAAGGGAAAGAATTTGTACTTGATTGAAGTGGTGGTATAAAGTAAATTAGTCCCTTAAAAGCTTTTCGTCTGAGTCTTAGTGAACACAACATGAAAAATAGGACAAGACTATTAGACACAATAGATAACTATAATATCTTCCATGTTCATAAGCTCTCCACTAGCAGAGTGGTTACCGTGTTGTATCGAGAAGTCTGAGCAGGCTTGAGCCATGAGTTCGTCTTAAGGTCGTTCCCTTTTTTTAAAAAAAAATTATAAAAGCCTTTTTATGGTAGTCTAGATTTATTTCAAATTTAATTACATAACTGATCCAAACTATTGATAATATTATTTTCTTGTTTTACAAAGCTTTTGTCAATTCACTCCGTCCGTCCGTCTGTCTGTCTGGTAAGCTTATTTTATTTTACAAGTTATTTTTCCCGCTTCCGATTCTAGGAACATTCTGAAACATTGTATCATTATAAATTGTCCCTAAACAAAGCATGAATCAATAACAAAAAATAACAAATCAATTAGCTAATTAGTGGTCATTAATTAATTGATATAGAGAAAGAAAAAAAAATTATAATATTGAAAGATTTGGTTGTGAAAGTTGAGTTCTGTCCAGTATATAAGCTTTTTTTTTCTTTGCTTGCTTTCTTTATAGTATTACTTGTGTTAATTTTTTTTTTGTTTCAGTTAATTAATAAAAACAGACTTACAGTTTGAAACCTTCTTGTTAAGGAGCCGCCAATAATCTGAAGTGAAAATTAGATAATGAATTATCTATCTATCTATCTATCTATCTATCTATCTATCTATCTATCTATCTATCTATCTATCTATCTATCTATCTATCTATCTATCTATCTATCTATCTATCTATCTATCTGTCTGCCAGTCTGTATGTCTGTCCGTCCGTCCATCTATGTATGTATGTATGTATGTATGTATGTATGTATGTATGTATGTATGTATGTATGTATCTATCTATCTATCTATCTATCTATCTATCTATCTATCTATCTATCTATCTATCTATCTATCTATCTATCTATCTATCTGTCTGTCTGCCTGTCTGTCAGTCTATCTATCTAGTGGTATTTGGCCAATCACAATAAAACCAGACCCAGAGTGCATATTGGAAAATTAGACTAGTGGGCTAGTCAAGGGTCTCCATAATGAAGCTGTGAACTCCACCATGAGGGTCCTGTTGGCTCCCTTGCCACATTCAGAGCTCCAGAAGTGTGTGCATACTCACATGTAAAGGTGCAAAGAAACTCATAAGTATGTTAACATTACGCCGTGACGTCAAATGGCAGTACGACACTTTTGAAACAGCCGTATCTTGCCACTGAGCTAGACAATCAGGAAAGGATCACTAAACTCATGTCATGCGCCACTGAATATGCTTTCACACTAGAACGTTGTTATATATATATATATATATATATATATATATATATATATATATATATATATATATATCAACTCATTCTGTCTGTCTGTTTGTCTGTCTATTATAAAATTTTGACTCGTTGTTTGTCCCACTTTCCATTCTTGGATGAGGTTGAAACTTTGCACAATTATTTATTGTCCCTAACAAAACATGAATCAATGAAAAAATTAATTTATTTATTTTTAGTGAATCAAATTGAAATAAAAACTTACAGTATTGGGATTTATGGCTGTCAATGAGCAGTTCTATCCCATATATATATATATATATATATATATATATATATATATGGGATAGAATATATATATTTCCTTTAGTCGTATGGTAAAAAAAAGATGACTTAAACAAATAGCAGTAATTGGAAATGAAATAGATAAAATTGATGATTTGCTAGCACGAAAAAAATTCCACTCCAATGTAAAAACTGCAATTACACCGGAAGGACGAGATCCCTTGAATTGGCAGGAGATCCTCACGTGTCAATGTAAAACTACTTACACTCTCAACTTCTGACACCATCTGTGTAGTTACCAAAACCACGAAGATCAGAACAAACCTCAGCATTGTGGTAATTGACTGTACAAATAAAATTTTAAAAAATTATTTCAGTTGGAGATGTTCATCAAACAAGCTTTTTGGTGTGTCCGTTGTACAGAGAACTGAAGTAAGACTATGCAAATCATTGTCATAAGTTATATAATAAAGTATGCAAATCATTGTCATAAGTTATATAATAAAGTATGCAAATCATTGTCATAAGTTATATAATAAAGTATGCAAATCATTGTCATAAGTTATATAATAAAGTATGCAAATCATTGTCATAAGTTATATAATAAAGTATGCAAATCATTGTCATAAGTTATATAATAAAGTATGCAAATCATTGTCATAAGTTATATAATAAAGTATGCAAATCATTGTCATAAGTTATATAATAAAGTATGCAAATCATTGTCATAAGTTATATAATAAAGTATGCAAATCATTGTAATAAGTTATATAATAATTTTTGTGCACTTTTAAGTAATCTAGAATCATATTTTTAAGCTCTTTCGTTGGTAGTACTAAAAGGATTTGTACAATTCAGAACTTCATGGAGGAAGCTGGCTGTAAGGAACTTGAAGTCTACACAGATATCAAAAACGGCTCAAAGGATGTTCCTATAAATTTTATATTTGATGTATATTGTTGGGAAAATAATTACTCGCTCGTTGGCCAGAACGGGAAAACCCAATTTTGCCTTTTTATAATTTTTAAACGTATAAAAAAAAATAAAACAAGGTTACAAAGACAGTTTGTGTGGAAACACAAACTTAAAATCGGCCCCCGAAGTGGTCCATCCAGGCAGGCTTCAATATTTTTAGAAAGAACATCCAAATGAAATTATATCAAGTTAGATGTGAACCTGGCCTAATTAGTTTCCCTTTCAGACCTTGGGGTCTATAGGGCAGATTTTGTTTTTGTGGCCTACGGTTAACGAGGGTGTCATGTAGCCAGCACAACGATCAACCGCCATTACTTTTCCCCAACTAATGTCAGGTACCCATTAAAGCTGGGTAGACTCAGAGGCTCCCAAGGATTCCGAAGATGAAAATCCCAGTCTTCACCAGGATTCGAACCCGGGACCCTCGGGTCTTTACATAATGTAATTGTTTTCAAAAAGTGATCTTTTATTTGAATTATCAAAATCTATATATAACAAAAAAAAGTTCAAGAAAATGGAGTTTATAAGATTACTATTCGTTTTAAATTAGGTCTAACTTATAATGCACACTAATTAGCTTTTTCTCTTTAAAAAATGCTTGCATAACTGATTTTAAAAATTAGATTTTTCGGTTTCAGGAAAAAAAAAGTAGCCGTTGCATCAGAACTTTGAATGGTCTAAAATATTGTGATGTCGTATTTTCAATATCTATTCTAGTTTACGAGATCTAAACGGGACGGACGGACAGACGGACAGACGGACAGACATTTCGCATAAAACTAATAGCGTCTTTTCCCCTTTCGGGGGCCGCTAAAAATCTTAATTTTGTTTTTTGAACAAGGTTTAGGTCTTGAGCCAACATTGGTTTTGAAAGGAGTATCGCGTTCGGGAATTTCTGAATGAAAGGCATTATTTATTCAAGAGTTAAATAAATTAAAGAATAATTTTACGCATCGACTTCTAATGGTCATCAAGTCTTGAAGCAATACATCTCCTTTTCAGTGTAATCTACATCTATGGAATCTAATCGCTCTATAAGAAACCAAGAATATTTAATAAACTTTGACGTTTTGCTCTATAACTCGCTCTTGTCATTAATCTACGAACTCGAAGATAAGCCTTATTAAAAGTTGTATAACACAGGGATTGTATTATTTCTTTTAAAGTATTTCATTTTCGCTTTTCTTGTTATTGTTTTTTTTTTAGGTTCCATTATATTGCCACTACATTTCTTCGAAACGCTTTCTCTTATTTTTCTTTATTGCTGTATTTTTTTTATTGCACAGACATAAACGGGATGAAAAAATCAAAAGACAAAGTGCTGATTTTATTTTGGTCTGAAACTTCTGAGAAGAAATACAATTCTAAGAAAAAATCCTTTCCACTGTTGTATTTTTTTTTTCTATTATGTAAGATAGCGCCTGTCAAAATATTTATTTGCTTTAGGTATTTTTGTGTTTAAAAATGTCTATTTTTTATGTCAAAGAAAAGTTTTAAAGAAAATTAAATGGAGCGCAAACTTTAGACCCTACAACTTGCAACTAACTCCCAATGCCATTTCACCGCGACACCTCCCAAGATTACAGGAGGTAAAAAGCACTATGCGCATGAAATAAGAGTGTGCAGCACACATCTCTGCAATAATAACACAATGTAGAGAAACATTAATACTCACAATAAAGTGACGCTAGAAGACTCTTGTAATGACTGAACTGCGAATCTTGTGTACAGGACGCATTTATATGCGGCCATGATAATTTTTTTTATCTTCACATATGTTATTATGTTTCGAATAATTGCCGCGCATTGTATAAAATCAAGCAGGAAGAATACCCCCCCCCTCCTCGTCCATCCCCCAAGCAAAAGCAAAGTATAAATCTCGATGGTTAAGTTTCAAATCCTAAATTTTGCATCGGCTATAGCCCTCATCCGGATAATGGCAACGCTCATCCCATTTCAGTCCTGGCAATCTATAAGGGCAGATGATGTTCAGGTCTTCTGTTTCTTTAGCCAACGGTTAACGAGCAGGGTGTCCTTTACTTTCCCCAACCTCAGTGGTACCCATTAGAGTTGAGTAGACTCAGGGGCGCCCTAAACATTCCCGTTGTACGTCATAATGAAAGAATCTCTTTTTACCAAGTTCATATTAACTCTGTCTGTCTGTCTGTCTCTGTCTGTCAAAAGTTGATCATTTTTCCTCCCATTTCCCATTTTCGGATTCATTGAATATGACAAGACATAAATCAATAACAAATTAAACGAGTAATTAATTGTTGGTGATTAATTATTGTGTTTGATTTCGAAATAAGGGGAATAAATGCTACTTAATGATATATATATATATTTATTTAGTCCCCTTATTACGTTTTGACACTTTTTTTTTTCTTCCAGTTCTCCCCTTTCTCGGTTCGAGATCAAATTTTGCATAATTATTCATATTCGATAACAATAAACACGAATCAATAAAAAAAAATCAGCAGATTATTTAATAATTTAGTACTAATTAATCAATTTAGTTAAATAAATCAGAAAACCCTGCTATTTTCAGACAAATGGAAGTAATTAGCTGTAATTTAACCTTAGGTGAGCTTTGCTTCTAAGAGGTTACTTGATCCTTGATGACAGAACGACCCTGGGTCTAGATGACGACCGTAAATCTAAACCGATCTACTGACTGAAATAATTTTTTTAAATTTTATGACCTGGATGGTCAAGTCAGATAATAGACTGGTACCGTATTTCGAATCCTCTTCGGAGCTTATCCATGTTATACTATATATTGTTTCTATTCACCTTCATCCTTCATCTCTCTATAATCTTATTACTTTAATTAACGTTGCATTGTGGGAAGGTCACGTGACCATAAAGCTTGAGGGATGTCTGCCAACTCAAAACAAGAAAAACAAACTCTGGTCAACGTATTGATGCGAAAAAAGTTTTGTTTGTTGTTTTTTTTTGGGTTACAAACCGAGATGTACTATCAAACAGAGGCGGCATTAGCAGTGCGCGGGGCCCTGGGCGAATGTCATATGCGGGGCCCCTAGCCGTAAAGTTAGTCTATATATATCTTACCCCGAGATCGTGCGCCTCCAACGCTAAAGGATTTTTGTTTTTTACAAAACCTATTACCTTGTACTATTGGCCTTTTAACTACATAAACTCGAAGTGTTCTTCACCTTAACTTCTGGATCTAATACGTCCAGGAAACGCTATGTAAAAGACGTCTGCACTTTGTGGCTAACATGAAGCGTGCAGTCAAGGATGACGGGAAAATATACCAGCAGTTTTGAATCCTACATCCGAGGTACCTGTCGTGTTCTAGCATCACGTTACATGGTTGGGTCGAATTGGTCAAGCTTCTCAACTAAGCCTCAAAACTGACCGTTGTTTGGTGCGTGAAGTTTCTCTGTTCTTCCAACAATTTAACAATTTTATTTGTTTTGCCAAAAAAGCACAAGTGATACAAAGGCAGTCAAACAAATAATAAGAATATACGATTCTTCTTTCACACCCTGGTCCCCTTTTGTTCTATGACGGACAAAAGTAACAGCATGTTTACAGTATTATACTTACAGTACTGTATGACTCTTTACTTACGAAATACATTATTTTGATTGGTTGCTTCTGGCTACGTGTTTTTTTCTTCTTTGCCAAGGTGAACTGTGAATTAAACAGTAATAGAATGTACTGGCCAAAAGCTGGTGTCTTTACCGAAACTGAACGGTGTATCAAAACCAAAATGTCTTGTTAAGATTGTATCTAGTATATCTATAGATGTGAGGAAGGACTTCCAAAACAGTGAGCTACACATTCTAGTTGATGAGAACTGGTCTCTGGTTTTCGGTGACAAGGGAATCTTCTCGCGGGGTTCTACTCAGGCACGGGGCCCCCTCTCGGGCGCAGGGCCTGGAAAGGTTGCCCCACTTGCCACCTCCTGGGATCACTTTTGCTATCAAACAATAAAAGAATACAGGAACCTAATTAAACAATTAAAAAGGCTGTTGACTACATGTACTTTTCTTTTAATAAACAACTATAAAAAGTTTGTTTTAGACAGCTCTCATCCGGATTGAACCTGACACCAAGTACTGAGTAAGGCATAATCTTAACTTTATCCTAATTACCATATTAGATCGTCTCATTACTTATTATCTACTTCCTGTAGCATTAAATGCAACATCAAGAATCAAGGTCTGTAATTTCATCTCTTATCCTATGATAGACAGGCGTGAGCTTAGAGTTTTCTTGTAACACACAATTACATCTTGACCCATGAAAACGTGTTGATCCGATGTATTCATGCGAGTGTGTGCTATGTTGTCTCTGAGTGTGTGTGTGTGATTGAATGTGAATAGACGGTATTCTGACTAGGCCTTATAATTTTAATATCTTTTTTTAAAAAATAAAACACATTCCTCGACATAGATACACATAGACAAACATAGATAAACATATAGACATAGATAAACACAAACATATATCAACATAGATAAGCATAGATAGACATGGAGAAAATCTTCTGACCACATAGCTATAGTTGTTTAAACATAATTAAATGTATATAAATAAATGAGTGGTAAATTACCTCATATTTATATATATATATATTTATTATATATATATATATATATATATATATATATATATATATATATATATATATATATATTGTTAATTGCAAATTGTGATTGAAATTTTTTTTTGAAACACTAATATTAATTCGCTCTGTATGTTTTTGAATATTGTTGTTTAGATTTTTGCAAATCAATTTTTTTGACCACTTCTTCTCATCCAATAGCCATCAGATTGTACATAAAAGCTCCTGATTGATGTCAACAAATAAATGAATACAAAAAAAAATTAACAAAACCAATTCAATTAGTATTGTTATGACATGATTAGGAATTAGTTATTTGTTTCGGGAATAGGGTAAAGTTTTACTTAGCGACGATGACGTAAAGTTGGTTAAAAAACAAGAACGCTCTTAGTGACGCTAAAAGAAGACGCTTCGTATAGAGCAGTAGAATAGATATACGGATTTACGGACATAGCTGACATCGGACGATTCCCTTCGTTATTATTAAATATATTTGTAGAACAACATCAGCGTCGACTACATATTTTGATTGTTGCGGCCTTTCGCCGGTGTTACTGAAGTAGTTTGAGTTCAGCGTTACTTCCAGTCAGACGTAGATCTACACTAGATATATTTCCAAGAATCAACACCGCGCGGAGGTCTTAACAGTATTTAAACTAGATTTTATGTAGAATATTTAGAAAATAACAAATTTCGACCATTTCTACGCATCCAATAGTTAACAAATTTTGCATACCAGCTCATAACAAATGACAATACATACATCAATCTATTAGTTAATTAATTAGTCGTTAATAATAATTATTTTGTTTTTTTAAATAGAGTATATAGCAAAACAAAATGAAGAAAAACCTAGCTGAGTAGAAGAATTGTAAAACAAGCAACAGAAAGAAGAATACTTTTTAGGTACAAAGCTTATCTAAGGGACGGAACCGCTAAGTACTGCCATTTATCTGAAGATTACGGGGTTTATCTTCATTTGTGCTGTATAAGACAAAATTAATTAATTAGTACTAAAAGATTAACTAGTTGGTTGATTTTTGAATTGATTCTTGTATTGTTATCGACTATGAATAATTATCCCAAAAAAGTTATACTTAATCGAGAATGGGACGTGGGAGAAAAACCTTGCAAAATCTTGATTAGGGGACTAAATCCATATATATTTCCACACCATTCATTTATTCCTCTTATTTCGAAATTAAACTAAATAGTTAATCACCAACAATTAATAAACTAATTGTATTTTTTTTATTGATTCATGTCTTGTCAGGTTTAATGAATAACTGTGCCAAGTTTTAACTTGATCCGGGAATGAGAAATGGCAGAGAAAACATATTCAAACTTTTACCAGACAGACAGAGTTGATATAAGCTTTGTAAAAAAGAGTGAGGAGCGGAAAACAAAGCATAAAGACACATCCGCAGTGACGACAGACCAATGCGCATACCACTCATGGCCGTCCTACACATTGCGGGGCCCTTTGCGAAACGGATTGCGCGGGGCCCAGTAGGGGTAGGGATAAGGATAATAAGTGAAAATAAAGATTTGGTATTAGAAAAAAAAATTGTTCTTTGCATTTTTGCCATACTTTACTAAGTACATAAATGACCGTCAAATTAACTTTACTATCTACAGAAGATGGTAATTTTCCATCAAAAAGCCGATAAACATTCAGATCTGCCTTTTAGACTTACTTATCGCTTGTGCTTTTTGTAAAGAGGTCGAGATAGATTTAGATCTATATTTGTTTACCAGTGACTATTAAAGTAAATTAATTATTTGAACCTCTTGTTTTGGTTAAAATTCGTCTTATTATTACATTTTTATTAAATGAAAGCTGATTATACGTTTTTTTGTTTTTAATCGATAGTAGAATTGGCGAATGACACCCTAAAATGACAATTATGTTTATTTTTAAGAAGATTTGCATGATTTTTCAGAAGATTTTAATAATTTCAGGAGATTTTTATGACTTTTTCGTATATTTTGCAATTTCAGAAGAATTCCAAGAACCCTTTTAATAATAAGTTAAAATGGTTTAATTTAATAATTTACACCTAGAATTCGCCCGGGGCCTATGAAAGAGCGGGACCCACTGCGACCGCATAGGTTGCAGTGTCCTAAGACCGGCCCTGATACCACTCGGCCAGGCACTCATTTTAAAGTCCTTATCTCATGAAACCCATTTAAAACGTGTGCCCTAAGTAAGCTTGCCCTTTCTTCGTCCACTGTAAGTCTTAAGAACCCAGCGTTTCAACTGAGACGCAAGGGTAGATAATTACATATTTAAATAGCGCTCTTGTAGGGGAGCTCACTAGAGAGAGCTATATGACGTAAACATTACAATTTTTACTTGTTCTTTACAACGAGTTCTAGTGACAGGAATTCTAATTTTCAGTAAGTAGACCTTCTTTATAATGAATGTTATCAATAAGAGAAGTGTATCTGTATAAATGTTATCAATAAGAAAAGTGTTTCTGTATAAATGTTATCAATAAGAGAAGTATAAATATTATCTCCCTTATTACTAGTTCAAACATTTGTAGTAAACTCTCCTCTGCCAGTACCTAGCGATACTCACATTTCATTAACTCTTTCTCTCCTAATTGACGATACCAAAGTCGATTCGACACCATTAAATTAAATTAATTTTCTGTTTTATAAACATTAA